>NC_141918.1:25868560-26171590 GCF_057802395.1 Ceratotherium simum simum | reverse complement strand
AACCCACCTCTCAGGATACAGACAATGTTAAAATCTTCAAATATTTCTTTCAATTATGTTTAAGTAATTGTGGTTTCCTGAGTCTATCATCTATCTATCTAATCTATCTATCTATCTATCATCTATCTATCTATCTATCTGTCTATCATTTATCCATCCAACATCTATTTTTAACTGATTATCGTAACAAATCATTTTTACATAAAATTAAGTTATTAATAATCATTACATTAATTGAATGGTATCTATCACATGGATTTTCTTATAATATCACAAAATGGATAGTTTCATATTTTTGCTATATATTAAAAGTGATAATGAACCCTTATGTAATTCTTACTAGAGGCAATCCTTTGTTGTAATTATTTTACTTAGGTAACTCATTTTATTCCTCACAACAACGTCTATGAAGGAGGCATTGACATCACCTCCATTTCACATATGAAAAAACTGTGACACAATGAGGCCAAATGATTCACCTTCTAGTAAATTGTAGTATATAGAAGAATAGTGGCCCCCAAACATACTCACATCCTAATCCTTGGAATCTGTGGGTATATTACAGTACACGGCAAAAGAAACTTTCCAAATGTGAATAAGGTCTATGGACCTTGAGACAGGACATAATTCTGGACTATCCAGGTGGTCTCAGTCTGCTCATAGGAGCCCTGTCTCCTGCAGTAAGTAAATGAAGGTCAATTAGAGTGATTCAAAGCATGAGAAGGACTCAACCTACCATTGCTGGCTTTGAAGATGAAAGAATGGGGAGCATGAGCCAAGAAATACAGGTGGCATCTAGAAGCGGAAAATAACCCTCACTCCCACCTCCTTTCCTCTACAATGGAGCAAGTAATATCAAGTTGGACATTTTGCTACTTTTTCAGTATTCCACACTGTGATTTTTGCTATATGCTACTTAACATGAAAATTAAATTCAGTATTCCATTTTTCCTTTCTCTTTCCGTTTTCCTTATGTTATCCACGTGAATTTCCATGTCAAATGTTCTTGTTTAACTGGCATATATTATTTTATTAGAGCATCTATTTCTCTTCCATATATTTCATCAGAGATGCCAAATATTTTTAAAACTAATCCTCAATTTTTATCATATTTTTCAGAGAAAGAAAAATATTTTAGTGAATAACATTTCTTGTTTTAGCTATTTAAATATTGTCAAAAATCCTGTGCAATGAAAACATTAATTAAGCTAAAATAACATATAGAATTATATTTTCCAATGAGACTCAAAGAAATTAGAGATCTTATTCACTAGTAAGCTCAAGACACAAGCTAACCTGGGAGAAGTGGAAGATTGCCAGCACTTGCTACATTAGAGTGCAAACTGGCCAGGACTTGTCGTCTTAGGTCTCTGAGTGATGTATAGCAGCACAAGTATATAGATGGAAAGGAACTATTTCAGTTATAAACTGTCTCCACTTTTTACTCCAATAGTTACAGAGTTTACAGGATATATTCCAAGGAGCCTTAATAACTCATGGATTCTAGGTTTGTTGACTGTAAGTAATTCCAGAGCTACCAAGAATTATAATAATTCCTGGTAGCAAATACCATCATTGTATTTGCAAAGAGTCTGTCTTTGATATATTTATAAGGAGATTCAACCAGGTCACCATCCTTTTTTCCTTCCCAGTGGTATATCCCCTTTGTAAAGAAAGAGAATGGATTGCAAGCCTGCTAGTAATATTTTCTTCCCATAAACATTGTACATACATTTTAAGATTTACTAATTCCTCTTCCTTAAAACCAATCACATTTGGCATGTGTAATGTCGATGTGCTAAAAATTGCTAGTGAAGAAACTTTGTTAAAACATTTGAATTCACATTCATAATTTGTAGTTTAACCAAGTGTTCACAACTGCCAATTTCTTACCCTCTACTTTGTCTTGACCAAACATAAACTTTTCTCCTCCCCAGATACCCCTGAACTTTGGCTTGTCCCCAAACCTGAGCAAGCACTAAAATGCAGAATGCTCCCCGCCCCTTCCCCAAACACACACATACACACATCAATGCATCCCAAGAATCAGCTTACCACAGGTAAACAAATTTCCTATCAAACCATACAATCATGCTGTCTGCTCACTCCACCTTGCATGCCTAAACTTCCCTTTCTGCTAAGACTACTAACTCTATCAATAAAAGAAAAGCCTTTCACTGTTTGATTTTGAGATGCTTGTAGATTTCTGAGATCAGAGCATTCTCCTTGTTGTGATAGCTTTTTGAGTTAACTCTCCTATCTAAGTCCATATTTGTTTTTGACAGTTTCTACCCTAAAATTTCAACTGTTGCTCTTACTAAATTATTCAGTTTTCACAATAGACTTGTATACTGTTAATGTATTTCATAAAGTGTCTAAACATTTGTGTTTCATTGCAGAGTTTAAAAACACTGATTTCTGGAGTAAGACCGCCTAATTTCAAATATTAGCTAGCCACTTAACCTGGGCAAGTCACTCAATTATGCTCAATCAAAAGTTTCCTCATCTGAGGAATGTGAATAGAAATGTAAAATCTCTCATATATTTGGTATGATGTTTAAGTAAAATAACAGTTTAAAATTGATCAGATTAGCTTGTACATAGAAATATTCTATTTTAGTTATTGTTAATATCTTAATATTTCTCCATATCTAGTTTCTTTTGAATATCTCTTATTTGTAAAAAATGAATGAAAACACTTGTTTTATTTTAATATCTCTAAAATCTCAGTTGGTAATCTGATATTATAAATATTAAAAGTTTTAATATTTTAATAGGAAATTGAATTCAAAAATAAATGACATTTTAAAAGCAAAATAAGTAACATTTAAGGAAATAAGAAAATTATTTTACAATTTCTCACTGTATGGGTGTTATTTTACAAAAAAATAACATAAAAAGGTTATTAGTAAAACATGTACTTTATTATGCAGAATACTAACATTGTAGCCTAGAATGCCGACTTACTCATCTTTTCTAATCAGAGTCCTCACAAACTAAGTGGACGTAACTCTGAGAAAAGCTATAAATATTTGTAAATTCTGTGATCAAGAAAGAAGGATCTCAACGTAACTAAAATGAAATTGCAATCAGCTGAATTAATCGATAATGAGTCTAAACTCGAGTCTTACCATTTCAATATTAAAGGTAAATTCTTGACTGTATACTGGTTTAGGAGTGAACTATACCATTGTGGTTCTTGGGCACAAATCCCAGTGGATATATTATGAACAGATTATATTTCATTGGTGTTTTTCTTTAAGTCACTGAATTTATTTCTTTCAGCGTAGTCCCATAACAAATAAAAATCATAAAAGAGTAAAGGTTCAATTTTACTTCCTGAAGGAAAAGACATTTGATTCTGCATTTTTCCTTAAGAAACCCAGTCATGAAATAATTAAGTGAAAAGATAAATGGCCATATTGAATGTTAAAAATTAAAAGCAAAGCCAAATAAAAAATAAATGTATTTCTGTGAAAAAGATGTTATAAGGTTCTCAAAAATTAATTGAAGAAAATGACTATTTAAAGAACCAGTTTTTGGTAATGATACTGCTATACCTCTCAAGCCATTGTATTAGAGACAATGGTGGTCATCTTTTAGCTTTGGTTTCATGACCCACTAATATCATCAAATACAGATTTCTAGTGAGCTCTGATGTGTTATTGGTATAATTTAGTGAAGAATATCTTTCTCTTGCAGATCCTTGCCCAATATAACCTCTTTCCCATAGATTTTGCACTCCACTGACTATTCTGTAGTTGTAAAAAAAAAAAAAAAGTTCTCATTGCCCTTCTGTGGCTGTCCTGGTACTAAAACCAGATTACTCTCTGGAAAGATGAATTGCTAGGGCTTGAAGACCACTGTAATTCTCTGCCTCCTAAAGATTACTACTTTTCTTTCCCTGATAGCTATCACCATGATGTCAGATTTGTGATAAAAGTAGAAAAAGGGATAGAACTAAAGATACAAACATGCTTTATTCTTACCAACACCAAATCTTGTCTTTTGAGTAATATTATATTCATCAAGTTAAGATTGTAAATGATTTCTTTTTTCATAAATGAGTTATAGATTTTAAAATTTATGCCTAATATGCAATGTATTTATTTTCAATGAACATTAATAAAATGTATTAATCCTTTGTTGCCCAATAGCAAGCTCCTGGTGACTCTGCAAACATTAAATGATAAAGTATAAAATATATTAAAAATACTCAGATTAAAGGTGGTGATAGTGTACTATTAGAATCATGACATGAGAATATGTTTGTTGTTCTCTAAAAGAAAATCAAGTGTTTATAGTTATCAGCTTCTCTATTTTAAAATTTCCTCCTTTAGATTTGTTTTCAAGACTTTTTTTCACACAAGTAAAACATCGAAACTATTTGCATAGAGTACCAAGTTATTTAGTTTATACGTGAATGATAACAAACATGATAAAGAAGTTGTTCACTAATTAAAGTATCATTTTTTGATTAAATTTGATTTCAGATTGATTTCTTATAATCAATTCAGTGGAAAATATCTTTTGTATATATGGTCATCATTTTCAAGTCTATTCATTTTTATAATTACATATAACTCAATAACTATCTTGTGTTAAATATATAATTGATCTAAATTTCTTTAGCGTCTAACGTTTTCTCCAAACTTACATCTTTCTTTTATGTATAAATTCTTACATATGTGTGGTATTTTAATTACAAAATACAGTATTCATACACATGCTTAACTATTACTATATCTATATCTTTCATATTAAAGCATAGCAGTCAGTAGGAACCTATGTCAGTACAACCTTGAGTATAAAGCAGAGCATAGAACTATGCCCATGAGAGACTTGGAAACTAAAACTAAGTGAGACTTGGATCTTCATTTGTACCCCAATCCATTATGACATTTAGTTATGCTCAAGGTTTGCTTTGTAGGGAAGCCTGAGACAATTATATTGTAATTCTAACAAATTTATTTTGTAAGTATCTTAGTCTAACTCATAATGCAATTTCTTTTTTTTTTTTTTACACAACCATATATTTATATTTATGATATATACATACATATACACACTGGATATCTATCTATCTGTCTAGAAAGATATACATAATGCAATTTCTATATGGTGTAATACTGGTGTATTTGGATTGATGGTAACAAAATCTACACTAATAATATTTATTATATTAAAATTTAGTAAGTTAAAATATAATATTAATATTTAATTGGATGATTGAGCTTAAACTTCCACAAGATAGTTTTCCTATGGAAGCTGTTTGGCCAGAGGAGGAACTAGACTTAGTTAATAATCAATTAATTGTTATAGGTTGGAGAATTAGAAAAAGTCTATTGTGCATGCACTCATGCTTCTGGATTGAAAAATATGCTGTAAATTTCTGTAAAATTAAAATAACTATTGTGTTTTGTGTCCATGCACCTCTTAACCAAAGGTATAGAACATTATAATAATTACAGCACAATGATGGCCTCATTTTCCACAGGAGCAATTTAAATTTGCATTTGTTTTCAATGGCGACAGAATACGGTGCTGTCTGTGGGTTGTTTCATAAATGTATATTTTAGGTCTCATCAGAGACAAGTTAATGTGGATAGATTAATGCAAATACATCAATAAATCTCAAAAGATCTTCCTCAATAAGAGTAACTAAGAAATACTTTCTCAGGGTAAAAAAAAAAACATTTTTGAAAACCAGCATTTCTTTTACTTTTCATTATGCTTGCATCTGGAGGAGCATACTTAACAGCCCATCTTGGGTAAATGCGTGCTTTTTCCTATCTTTGTTCCTTAGCATACAGTCTAACTACTTGTCGAATTTGTTTTATCCGTTTTTCTAAAGCTGTGTTATATGTGCAAACCATCCGCCATTCCCTCCCTTCCTCCTGAAATAGTTTTCTTGCTTAGTGGCCAAAATGGGGCAATAAACTCTTTCCTCAGAAAATGTCTCTTTTTTAAAAGTAAATTCAGCTTGACCTTGGGCTCTAGACAAGTGTCACTGTTGGTGCTCCAAATATGTTATATATAGAAACATGTAGATTGATGCAAATTTCCCAAAGAACATGATACCTTGAGCAGCAAGAGGAAAAAAATGAGTTGAAAGACAGAAAATGAAGAAGAAAAAATTTCAGATACGTTAGGACAAAAGGAAGAAGAAAAATAAAATAAGAGAAAAAGCAGGAGAAAGAGATGAGAGGAAAAAAAGGGAGGTTAGGAGATTTATTTGATGTCGTCAGAATAGGAAAGAAAGCAGTAGAAACTATTTCCTTTTCCTGAATGTGGATACAAGCATATGCAGTAACTGTACTGTTGTAGGAGAATCCTAATTCATTCAACAGAATAAAAAAGAGAAGATCAAAATATAAGTATCACAAGAAGGTACAAATCTAGATACGTAAACTATGAGGGTCCAGGGAAAGAGGAGTGATGATAATTTAATTATTTGAGGCTCTAGGGAATTCTTAGCCATCAGGTCACTCTTCTTTGCAAGAGAATATACTAGATTTTCTCAGAGAAGCCAGCAGTACAGTTGACTTGGGGAAGTTTTCAGTCTCCTTAGGCATGAAGATTATGAGTTTTAAAAAGGAAGGAGAAAATGTTTGCCAATAATTTCTGAGCAGAAGATTGACCCTGAGGAAGAAAATCGAAACACTTAGATTAGAGTGGTAGTTACTGTTCAAGTTCACTTCTGAGTGTAACTATTATAAATTCCATGCAGCCTCTGGTAAAACTTAAAACTACACGCAAGTCTGGAGAGACCACTATAAAGGCCAACAGTGCTAACAGAACTGTCTTCTCTGTATGATTCTACCAGGAATCACATGTGAGGGGCATTATTTACACAAAATGCATACTAAACAACAGGAATCACATTGTAATTAAAAAGAGCAGAAACAATACTAATAGCAGAGTGCAGACTGAAAACTTAGTAATACGTAGCAGCATATCAATAGGTGCCAAATTGCCATAGCCTTCATTTCTGTCCCTAAAGGAAGTCTGCATAGTTGCTGAATGATGGCAATATAGGCTAGCGAGGGGTGAGATATTCTAGGAGAATAGTAGTAACAGTGAGTAGAAAGTTTTAAGAAGCCTGTGGGTTTTTTCCACATTTAACACGTCTAAAATCAGAATACATTGTTCATTGACGTCTGTCTTAAAGTTGTTGGTCAGATAGCAGTCGTGGAATTTTCATTGCCTGATCACGCATGCACTTGATTGTCCTGCTGGCATAAGAGTATAATTGCAACTCCTTGTTATAAAAGTCAAGAGATTATTAAAGAAACACTTTGGGGAAAGAATATGAATCTTAGTTGTTGTCTGAAAACCTTTTATTAAACCTTCCAGTAAGATCAAGTAAGCAATAGCGTCAAAATATGCAGAGAGGGTGTCAGAGTCTTGGAATATATCTCGAGAGAAAAGCACTATAATAGGAAATATTGTATCATCAGTGCTGCATTGAAAATTATACCCTGTGCATAAACAAATATATCAATGTCTCTAAGTTAAAAAGTGATCCAAAGAGTCAGGCTCTGAATGTGCAAAAGTATTGAGTATCTTAATAAATATATTTTGTTTATATTATTCGTTTTCTATGTTTACAAATTAATATTTTAAAAATGTCTACATAATTCCAAGAGTTCTTCCAATGAGTGTAAAGTTTCTAAATTATAAGAAAGAATAGATTGGCAGTATTTTTTATTTTATACTGGTTCATGAAATAGAGCAGGTGTTATGATCCATGCTACCTTAGATTTGATGAAAAAAATGGTATTTAAAGTACTAGATGAGTAACTGGAAGGCCCATGATGATTATTGAAATAAACTAGGAGATCTGAAGAAGTGAAAGTCACTCTGTATTAGCTGAAGTGCAGCAGAGAAGACAACCTCCACAGAACCTGCTTCAAGTGATTAAGCAGAGAAGAGATTTCACAGGGTTTTGGGGAGACAGAGATACTCTGAAAACATGTAGTCAAAATTCTGAGAACAACAACAACAAGAAATGCAAAATTTCAAGCTCTCAGGCATACAAGTTTATATGAAAACAGGACATCTGTTGACAAGAGCAAAAGTAAAAAAGAAAAAATGGGAGATGGACCCCTGTAGTTCCCTTGAGAATTGTATACGTAGCAGCTTAGCTTTTACTTGAGCCCAAGTGGAATTTTCCAGCTGAGGTGAATGAAGCCTGGGGAACAAACGTTAGGTAAACAAGAATATTTCCAATAGTTCTGGAAAACACTGTTTTTCAGAGTAGAGACTAGCTACATGATAGAAGAGATGGTGCACATTTTTTACTTACCATTGCATACCTAATGCCTAGGAGACTATTGGAAACACAGTATAAATTCAATATATATTTATATTTTTAGTTGGGAGGGAAATTTTAAATTTAATACCTAAATTGCTGTTAAGTTTTTGTTATATTAATAAAATCTACTGAAGAGTCAACATAGTTTCTCTCTTTGTTGAAGAAGTTTGACCTTAGATTTTTTTTAAATTTCTTTTATTGTGGTAAGTGCACTTAACATGAGATGATTTACCCTCTTAACAAACTTTTAAGTGCACAATACAGTATTGTTAACTATAGGCACAATGTGGTACAGAAGATCGTTAGAGCTTACCTTGCATAACTGAAACCTTATGCCCGCTGATTAGCAATTCCCCATTTCCCCCTCTCTCAAGCCCCTGGCAATCACCATGTCACTCCCTGATTCTATGAGTTTGATTATTTTAGGTACTTCATATAAGTGAAATCATGCAGTATTTATCCTTTTGTGACTGGTTTGTTTCCCTTAGGGTAAAATCTCAAGGTTTGCCCAAGTTGTCACGTATTGCGGAATTTCCTTCTTTTTTAAGGCTGAATAATATTCCATCACATGTATACCCCACATTTTCTTTATCTATTCATTGTCAATGGACATCAATGTTGTTTTCACATCATGACTGTTGAAGCACTTGAATAGTGCTTCAATGAACTTGAGAGTGCTAATATCTCTTCAAAACTCTGATTTCAATTCTTTTAGATAAATAGAAGTGGGATTGCCAGATAATATAATAGTCTTATTGTTTTTTTTTTTTTCTGAAGACCTTCCATACTGTTTTCCATAGTGGCTGCACCATTTTGTATTCTCACCAAGGGTTCCACTTTCTCCACATCCTCATTAACACTTGTTATCTCTTGTTTTTTAGATAATAGCCATCATAACAGTTGTGAGGTGATACCACATCATGGTTTTGATTGCATTTCCCTGATGATTAATGAGGTTGAGTATGCCAGGCAACCTTAGCATTTCAAGACAGAAGTCTGTCCTTTGGGCAATCCCCAGAAAAGTTGGGGCACTGGGTGTACCAGCCATCTCTTTCCCTCCCAAGGGTGAAATTGGGAGCTTGAGTTTATTCATCCACTTGCTTTGTGTTGAGCTGGGGCGGAGTGGCTATGGTGAGTTCCAGCCCAAATCTCTGTCTCTGTTCTTACTAGCTCCCAGATGTCTAGATTATTCCCATCCTGTCAGCACTCCTAGACAGGCAAGACAGAAACCAGTCTTTTGAATGGACCCTCAAAAAGTTGAGGTGTTGGAAGCACAGACCAACTCTTCCCCTCCCCAGGGAGGGAAGTAGAACTTTTGTGTTCCAGGAAAATGTGTATTTCTAGCTTTACTACATATTGCCAAATTGCCCTCCAAACTGTGACAATTAGCTCTCCTTCCAGTATTCTATGAGTCTCCTTTTCTCTTCAGTCTGTTTCTAAATTCTCTATTCTGTTCCTCAGTCACTACGTCTACTCTTGCATTTGCCAAACTGTTTTAATTTCCATATTACCAGATTGGCCTTATTGGTATCTGTAGGACCAGTCCTCTCTTCTTATTCTTTTTTCTTCATTATTGTCTGCATTATTATCTATCCTTTTTTCTTGCAAATAAATTTTATGATCAGCTTACCCAGTTCTAAAAAGGAAAACAACAACAATACTGTTGGGTTCTTGATTTGGAATTGCATTGAATTCCACTTCTATAAGGTATCTAAAATAGTCAAACTCATAGAAACAGGGAGTAGAATGGTGGTTGCCGGAGGCTGGAAGGAAGGGAAAATGGAGAGTTGTTGTTTAACAGGTATAAAGTTTCAGTTATGCTAGATAAATAAGTTCTAGAGATCTGCTGTACCACATAATGCCTATAGTTAACAAGACTGCATTGTGTACTTAAAAATTTGTTAAGAGGGTAGATCTCATGTTAAGTGTTCTTACCACAATAAAAAAAGGAAAGATTAAAAAATTTCATATATATATATGTGAAATATATATATTCTATTTTTAAGAATAATTATATTCATTTTGGAAAACTTCCTAAGAGATCTGACATATTCACCTGCGTTCAAGGATCTTGTTTTGACAAAATTAATCTGAATTTTCTCCTTAATGTCTTGTATATCTAATATGACTATCTTTGATCCTTCTCTTTACTGGCATTTCTTTCTTTGTTCTCTTTCTTTGGATTTTTGTAAAAGATGCATTCACCTTCATTTTCATTTAGTTTTTGACTATGCCTTGTACTGCATCTTTGTTGTCGTATTCCTGATGTCTCTTTGTGGGTTTCTTTTTATCTAAATATTCTATTCCATTCAGCTTTTAATCTTTTAAACCTGTTCTACCAACACTGTCTCTTTTAATCTTCTCTGGGTGTGTCTTCTTGCTGTGGCTCTTGATCTTTTGGTTTAGTTTCCCACTTTATCAAAAATGACTCGCTGTCCTGCTTTGTTCTATGATTAAGAGTCTTAGATGAAAATTATTTGATAAGAACTAGAAGAAAGTTGTCAAAGGTATAAAACTTTTTAATGGCATGTTAACTCATTAGTTTAATGTCAGATTCAATTTCATTATGAGGTGTTCTGTATTGATTGAAATTTTTCACATGAATAAAAAGCCTACTTTATGATCACCTTACCCAGTTCTAAAAAGGAAAAAGAAAAATAAAACAACAACAGTGTTAGGTTCTTGATTTGGAATGTACTGCCTTCCACAGAAAAAACAAGGATCCCCCAAAGCACAAAATAGGTGGAGAGCAATCCAGTTAATAGTTGTCTGTAGCGTGAAAAGAAAAGGGAAGAAATTATTCTCCTGCTCACTTAAAACTTACTTTTTATTTCTTTATAGTCTTGTACACATATAACACTGTCAATAGCTCTGATGGCAATATTTTCAAAAACAAGTCATAAATGTAAGGAACAATATTGCTAAATTACAGTAATTGAATGTAATAGTAAACCAAAAATCATTTGGATGTAAAACTTCAAACATTGCTAGAAGCAGAGAGAGCTAAGCCACAAAATGTTAAAATAAACATTGTGAGTAGAACTGCAGGTTACCCCTTTTGGCATTAAGTGCTTTGAAACTCAGGTCCATAAACTACAATATCAATCAAGCAGGCACATTTTTTTCCATAAATTAAATATATATGTATATATACACATACATATATATTTATGTATATATTTATACATATGTGTGTATATATGTATATATACATATTTATACATATACAAATATGAGTTACTTTTTTGCTAACCACTGTGCTAGATATTCTTAACATACAGCAGTATAATACATGATTTTTACTTTACTTTGCTTTTTTTTTGTATTGCCTTGAAATTTAAACCATATTCACACCTTGGCTGAAAACCTCTTATGAGTAGGACTGTTCGACATTCTGATACCTAAAGGTGAATAAAGCAGAGTGATATTTTTCTGTGGTGTGGGAAATCTAGAGGGGAAGACAGGCATAGAACAGTAGTGCAAACGGTGAACAGTGCTACTTAGAACAGGGAGAAATGAAATGTTTTGGGAAAATAGGCTAGGGAGAGAGTGAATTTATATTGATATGGCTACTCATTTACTGAAGACTGAACAATTATACAGATATAGAATTTATGGCAGTTTATTGAAAAAAAATTTTATAAAAGAAATAAATTGTTTTTGGAAGAGAGAGTCTATTATGGGCTGATCTGTGTCCCTTCTAAGTTCACATGTTGAAGCCCTAACTCAGTTTCTCAGAATGTGATTGTGTTTGGAGATAGGGCCTTTAAAAAGGTAATTGCGTTAAAATGGGTTCGTTATGGTGGGCCCTAATTCAATACGACTGGTGTCCTTATAAGAAAAGGAAACTAAGACACAGAGAGACAACCATGCGAGGACACAATGAGAAGGTGCCCATCTCTAAGCCAAGGAGAGAGGCCTCAGGAGAAATTAAACCAGCTGACACCTTGATCTCAGACTTCGAGGCCCCAGAACTGTGAAAAAATAAATTTCTGTTGTTTAAACCACCCAGTCTGTAATATTTTATTATGGCAACCCTAGTAAACTGATGTTTGGTTATGTAATATTTTAAAAAATAGTTTCAGCTTTTTGGCTAATGTTTTAAGCTTTGCTTTCATGTGTTTTGATTCATATATTCTTGATAAATGTTGTTGATAATCGTTGGTAAGCACAATGAAACATTTTAATATGAAATAATTTTGTTATTTTTAATATCTTACTGCTATCATCACAGCCAACTTTTTTCCCCAAAAAATACAAGTTCAAACTCCTTTTTTGAGGAGAGATTTCCAGTAAAATTGTATTAGTCTGAGATGCATCACCAGGTGTATTGTATTTTGGTTTAAAATTTTTTCTTGTGTTCAGGGATATGAATATTTCAAAGATTTTTGTTTGAAGTTCAACAGAAAACACTTATATTGTTTTAACTTTTATTCATTGTTTCTAGTGTTAAAAAGAAAGAAACAACAGGCCCAAATTGGAGTCACTTGTGCTAAGGCCCACATCAGCAAACCAAGACTTAGTACCTAGCCTAATTGCAGGTTCAGCACCTCCCAGGAATGTAACCTTTAACCAGTCAATCTGGAAGTATATATTCAGCACAGTAGTGAGGTAATCTGCCTGATAGACCCCTGCCTTTTCCCAAAGGAAGATGACCTTGCCTGAAACACTCCACTCTTTGCTGGAATAACTTCCTTGCCCCACCTCTTTCTGCCTATAAAAAGTCTTCCATTTTGTACAGCTCCTTGAAACTCATTTCTATCTGCTAAGACGGGATGCTACCCAATTCATAAATCATTAAATAAAGCCAATTAGATCTACAAATTTATTCAGTTGAATTTTGTTTTTTTAGCACTGGTTTAATCAATGCCCAAATCTAGAACCAGATTTCTTTCTTGCACTGTTTAAGCTTCCGTTTAGAGGTGAATACAAGTCTGCTCTTGAGGATGGATATTACGTCTTATTTGTTTATGTGATATCCACAGAGCCTAGCACAGGGCTTTGCATGGCAGATATGCACATTGAATTAAATCTGAATGAGTATGTCCAATATATATTTACATGTGATAGTGTGTATCCTCTGTTCTATATTGTCATTTTTCTTTATTTTCCTTTAACAATTTATTACCAAAAGACTCAAACATATATTGGTATATTAATCCATATTGCATTAATTCTTTCTTTGAGATATGCAAGCATGGCTGGAAGAGGTTTTGGTGAGATTGTCGTAGAATTGACATATTTGACTTTCTGATTTCTATTTTAATAGCTGTTAATATGCTTATACTTTATGTTGACTGTGCTGAGTGCTTTATACATGTTAATTCATAAAATCCTCATCCTTACTGTGATTCCATGATTTATAATAAATACATATATTTTGTCATTCAGATGACCAAAATAGATTTCTCATATATATTTGATTTTAATCCAAAGTTCCTGGCTCACAGCTTCCAAAACCCTTGGAATTTCCTGAGCTATAAGAGCAATGTGAGCATCTCTTGTCATAACATTTTGTCTCTTGTCCTCAATTCCTGAAAACACTGCAGAGTCATAAAGTTAAATGGGTGTCTTGTTATTTATAACAAGTCCCGTTCCATCACAACAGTGTTTTTATTAATTAAGGTGACTTTTGGAAAGCATCTAAGGATGGGTGCTGGTTGCCAGGAGAACCAACCATGAATAGAGGGTTGGAACTTCAGTCCCACTCCCAGACTTCTGGAGAGGGGAGCTACAGGTTAAATCAATCACCAATGGCCAATGAGTTAATCAATCACGGCTACGTAATGAAGCCTCCATAAAAACCCAAAGGAGGGGGTTCAGAGAGCTTCAAGGTTGGGGAACCAAAATGCTTCCATGTGCCACCATGCTGGACCCCAAGCCCCAAAAGGACAGAAGCTCCTTTGTTCAGGATCTCACCTTGTGTATTTCTACATGTGGCCGTTGATTCCTATCCTTTAATATCCTTTGTAATAAATCCGTAATCTAGTGGGTAAATGGATTTCCTGAGTTCTGTGAGCTGCTCTAGCAAATTAATCAAACCCAAGGATGGGGTTGTGGGAACCTCTGATTTACAGCCACTTGGTCAGGAGTACAGATAACAACCTGGACTTGCAGTTGGCATTCTGTGTTTGAGAGGATTGTTGGAAATTCCAATTTGCAGCCAGTCGGTTAGAAGCACAGGTAACAATCCGGGCTTGTGATTGGTTTCTGAAGTGAAGGGCAGTCTTGTGGGACTGAGCCCTTTACCTGTGGAATCTGATGCTATCTCCAGGTAGATAGTGTCAGAATTGAGTTGAATTCTCAGACATCCTACTGGTGACCCTAGCCACATACATGTGTTGGAATTGATTCCAGGAACCCAAAAGAATTACTTTCCCTACATCTAATTAATTTTTGATCATCTTTTTTTCAGCATGATATATGTGCAAGCTCTTATCATCTAGAAATCAATTATAGTATAGCTATAGAAAACACTTGTATAAGGAAATTTTTATAAAGTGTATCTCGAAGCAATCTAATATTGGTGAAGGGCGAAAGGGAGCATAATTTAGTATCAAACTGTCTATGGCCATTTTGATCTCAACTGAAGCATCATAATTCACGCTGGTCAGGAACTAACTCTCTAAACTGATTCACGTGGAGAGAAGTCAAGATGGCGGTGTAGGCAGACTTTGAGCTCACCTCCTCCCGCGGACACAGCCAATTTACAACTACTCGTGGAAAAATGACCCCTGAGACAGAACTGAAAACTGGATAAGAGGAACTCCTGCAACAAAGAACAATCCTAATTGAGGTGGAAGAGGCAGAAACTCCCTTCTGGAGAGAAAAAAACATCATCTTCACAAGCCACCAGCTCCACAGCTGCCTGGGAGCAGATCAAATGTCTGCAGCCTCCCTGGAGGAGCGGGGCCCTGAGCTGGGGAGCGCCCCCACTGTGGGCACTTTGTGGACCCAGCACAATCGAGACGAGTGGCATAATATCGGACTTTGCCTGCTAAAAAAACATTGGGGAGTACCCCCAGAAAATCTGGTTCACACAGAAATTAAAACCAGCTCTTAAAGGGCCCACGTGCAAACTCACCCATTTCAGAAAACAAGGAAAAATCACCAGAAAGAAAGGTGTACAGCCCTTTGGGGAAAAGAGACTCACCTGATAGGCTCTGAGTGAATCTCAGTGAGAGGTGAGACCTCTCCAGGGGCTGGGACATTCGTGGTGGCCATTGTTGTGGCCTGGTGAGGGCATGCTGACACAGATGCCATTGGAGTTCTCCCTGAGTCCTGGTAGCCCAGTTCTGCCCCACCCACTAGAGCACCGATTTAATCCAGCTCAGCCAGGGCAGGCAGCCCACCCTAGAGACTGGCCCCACCCAACAACAAGCCCTCAGGCAACTTGTGGGCCTGCATACATTAGTGACTGGATTCTCTGCAGCCTGGCAACAGAGCCGCCTTCAGTGGGGCAGGACGTGCACAAAGAGCAGGTGGAGAGTGTGGGTCAGTGGTGGAGTGCGTGGGGCTCCCACCATGGAGAGACTGGGTCCGCTTCGGGAGGTCGGGGCGTGCACACGGGGCAGGACTGTGTTGACTGTGTGTGTGGACCTGTGGGTGGCAGGGCTTGTCAGCTGCAGAAGACTTGTGCTTCTCAAAGACCCACATGGGGGTTTGCCCCACCTTCCAAAACCTGAAACAATTGAGTGCTCCCATGCCTGAGGCCAGCCCCACCCAGCTGCAATCCTCAGGGAGCTGACAAGAGACCTAAAGTCTGGAGGATTATAGCAATTGTAAGCCGCTGAGCATAACAGCCTACCATGCTGGGTGCCTACTCACTTAAAAGAAATACTGCAACACAAATGTTGTATTAGAACTTGCAGCCAAATGTGCTGGGGATTCCCACACTGATAAAGAGACTGAAGGGCCCACAATAACTGCAAGTGGCTGAGCATTACAGCAACTCGCCAGGAGCATAACTCAGCCTCCCTGAATGCCTACAGGGAGAGCAAACACACCACAACAGAAGGACACACATAGCCCACATGGGGTCACTCCTGGAACATTGAGAACTGAGGGAAGCACACTGCAGGACTCCTAAGCCATCACTTACATGAGGTCACCTATCCAAGAGCAGGAGATGTAGCTGACCTACCTAATACACAGACAGAAGCACAGGGAAAGAGGCAAAATGAGGAGGCAAAGGAATACATTCCAAGTAAGGGAACAGGACAAAATCCCAGAAAAGAAACTAAGTGAAACAGAAATGAGCAACCTACCCAACAGAGAATTCAATCAAAGGGTGTTAAGGATGCTCACTGATCTGTGGAGAAGAATAGATGAACTCAGTGGGAACGTCAACAAAGAACTGGAAGATATAAAAAAGAACCAATCAGAAATAAAGAATACAATACTGGAAATGAAAAATTCACTAGAGGGACTCAAAAGCAGAGTGGAGGATACAGAAGAACGGATCTGCGAGCTGGATGAAAGACTAGAAGAAATTACCCAAGGTGAACAGGTAAAAAAGAAAAGAATTAAAAAGAGTGAGGACAGTCTAAGGGACCTCTGGGACAACATCAAGCACACTAACATCTGTGTTATAGGTGTCCTGGAAGGAGAAGAGTGAGACAAAGGGGCAGAGAATCTATTTGATGAAATAATAGATGAAAACTTCCCTAACCTAAGGAAGGAAACAAACATCCAGGTACAGGAAGCACAGAGAGCCCCAAACAAGATAAACCCAAAGAGGCCCACACCAAGACACATCATAATCAAAATGTCCAGAATTAAAGATAAAGAGAGAATCCTAAAAGCAGCAAGAGAAAGACAAGTTACATACAAAGGAAACACCATAAAGCTATCAGCTGACTTCTCAGCAGAAACCTTACAGGCTAGAAGAGAGTGTCACGATATATTTAAAGTGCTAAAAGGAAAAAACTTACAGCCAAGAATAATCTACCAGGCAAGGTTATCATTCAAAATGGAAGGAGAGAGAAAAAATTTCCCAGACAAGCAAAAATTAAAGGAGTTTGTCACCAAGAAACCAGTGTTACAAGAAATGTTAAAGGGACTGATTTAAAGGGAAAAGAGCAAATCACAAATAAGAAAAATTATCTATTTCCACAATAAGAGAGTAATGGATACAATTGCACAAAAAAGATGTTAGATATGATATCAAAAACATAAAATGAGGGAGGAAGGGAGTTAAAGCGTAGAGCTTTCAGACAGAGGTCAAACTAAAGAGACCATCAATTCTGTATAGAGAACTACTAAAACACTGAGAAAAAAAAAGTTAAAAAATGGCAGTAAGTACATACTTATTAATAGCTACTGTAAACATCAGTGGACCAAATGCTCCAATTAAAAGGCATAGGGTGGCTGATTGGATAAAAAAAACAAGACCCATATATATGCTGCATACAAGAGACACACTTCAGACCTAAAGACACTCACAAACTGAAAGTGAAGGGATGGAAAAAGATACTGCATACAAATGACAATGAAAAGAAAGCTGGGGTAGCAGTACTCATATCAGACAAAATAGACTTTAAAACAAAAACTGTAAAAAGAGACAATGAAGGGCATTACATAATGATCGAGGGAACAATCCAAAGAGGATATAACACTTGTAAATATCTACGCACCCAACGTAGGAGCACGTAAATATATAAAGCAATTATTAACAGACATAAAAAGAGAGATAGACAGTAACACAATAATAGTAGGGGACTTTAACGCTCCACTTACACCAACAGATAGATCATCCAAACAGAAGATCAATAAGGAAACATTGGCCTTAAATGACACACTAGAACAGGTGGACCTAGTAGATATACACCGAGCATTCCATCCAAAAACCAAAGAATACACGTTCTTTTCAAATGCACATGGAACATTCTCCAGGATTGATCACATATTAGGACACAAAACTAGTCTACATAAATCTCAGACGATTGAAATAATACCAGGTATCCATTCTGACCACAATGGTATGAAACCAGAAATCAACTATAGGAAGAAAATCAGAAAAGCCACAAATACATGGAGATTAAACAAAATGCTACTGAACAACGATTGGGTCAGCAAAGAAATCAAAGAGGAAATCAAAAAATACCTGGAGACAAATGAAAATGAAAATATGACATGCCAGAATTTATGGGAAACAGCAAAAGCGGTTGTAAGAGGGAAGTTTATAACAATACAGGCCTATCTCAACAAACAAGAAAAATCTCAAATAAATGATCTAACAATGCAACTAAAGGAACTGGAAAAAGAAGAACAAACAAAGCCCACAATCAGTAGAAGAAGGGAAATAATAAAAATCAGAGCAGAAATAAAAGAAATAGAGACCAAAAAACAATAGAAAAAATCAATAAAACCAAGAGCTGGTTCTTTGAAAAGATAACAAAATTGACAGACCTCTAGCTAGACTCACCAAGAAAAAGAGAGAAAAGGCTCACATAAGTAAAATCGGAAATGAAAGAGGAGAAATTACAACAGACACCTCAGAAATACAAAAGATTATAAGAGAACACTATGAAAAGCTATATGTCAACCAATTCGACAATCTGGAAGAAATGGATAAATTCTTAGAATCATACAACCTTCCAAAACTGGATCAAGAAAAACTAGAGAATTTGAATAGACCAATCGCCAGTAAGGAGATGGAAACAGTAATCAAAAACCTCCCCAAAAATAAAAGTCCTGCACCTGATGGCTTCCCTGGTGAATTCTACCAAACATTCAAAGAAGACTTAATACCTATGCTTCTCAAAGTCTTCCAAAAAATTGAGGAGTGGGGGAAGTTCCCTAAGTCATTCTACGAAGCCAACATTACCCTGATACCTCAACTGGACAAGGACAACACAACAAAAGCAAATTACAGGCCAATATCACTGAACATCAATGCAAAATAAAGAACATCAATGTAAAAGTCCTCAACAAAATACTAGCAAATCGCATACAACAATACATTAAAAAGATTATACACCATGATCAAGTGGGATTTATTCCAGGTATGCAGGGATGGTTGAACATTTGCAAATCAATCAACATGATACACCACATTAATAAAATGAAGAATAAAAATCACATGATCATCTCAATAGATGCAGAGAAAGCATTTGACAAGATATAGCATCCATTTATGATAAAAACTGTGAATAAAATGGGTATAGAAGCAAAGTACCTCAACATAATAAAGGCCATATATAACAAAACCACAGCTAATATCATCCTCAATGGTGAAAAACTGAAAGCTATCCCTTTAAGAACAGGAACCAGACAAGGATGCCCACTCTCACCACTCCTATTTAAGATAGTACTGGAAGTCCTAGCCAGAGCAATCAGGCAAGAAAAAAAAAAATAAATGGAATCCAAACTGGAAAGAAAGAATTGAAACTCTCACAAGATGACATGATTTTATATATAGAAAACCCCAAAGAATCCACCAAAAAACTTTTAGAGGTAATAAACGAATATGGTAAAGTTGCAGGATACAAAATCAACATACAAAAGTCAGTTGCATTTCTATACACTAACAACAAAATAGCAGAAAGTGAAATTAAGAATACCATCCCATTTACAATTGCAACAAAAAGAATAAAATACCTAGGAATAAACTTTACCAAAGAGGTGAAAGATCTGTGCACCAAAAACTGTAAAACATTGCTGAAAGAAATTGAATAAGACACAAAGAAAAGGAAACATATTCCATGCTCTTGGACTGGAAGAATTAACATAGTTAAGATGTCCATACTTCCTAGAGCAATCTATAGATTCAATGCAATCCCTATAAAGTTCCAACAACATTTTTCACAGAAATAGAACAAAATTTATATGGAACAACAAAAGATCCCGAATAGGTAAAGGAATCCTGAGAAAAAAGAACAAAGCTGGAGGTATCACACTCCCTGATTTCAAAATATACTACAAAGCTATAGTAACCAAAACAGCATTGTACTGGCACAAAAACAGACGCACAGATCAATGGAATAGGATCGAAAGCCCAGAAATAAACCCACACATCTATGGACAGCTAATCTTTGACAAAGGAGCCAAGAACATACAATGGGGAAAAGAAAGTCTCTTCAACAAATGGTGTTGGGAAAACTGGATAGCCACATGCAAAAAAATGAAAGTAGACACTTACCTTACACCATACACAAAAATTAACTCCAAATGGATTAAAGACTTGAATGTAAGACCTGAAACTATGAAACTTCTAGAAGAAAACATAGGCAGTATGCTCTTCAACATCGGTCTTAGCAACATATTTCCAAGCACCATGTCTGACCACGCAAGAGAAACAATAGAAAAAATAAACAAATGGGACTACATCAAGCTAAAAAGCTTCTGCACAGCAAAGGAAACCATCAACAAAACGAAAAGACAACCTAACAATTGGGAGAAGATATTTGCAAACCATACATCTGATAAGGGGTTAATCTCCAAAATATATAAAGAACTGATGCATTTCAACAACAAAAAAACTAACAAACAACCCAATTAAAAAATGGGCAAAAGACCTGAATAGACATTTCTCCAAAGAAGATATACAGATGGCCAACAAGCACATGAAAAGATGTTCAAAATCATTAGTTATCAGGGAAATGCAAATCAAAACTGCAATGAGATATAACCTCACGCCCATCAGAACGTCTGTAATTAACAAAACAGGAAACATGTGTTGGAGAGGATGTGGAGAGAAGGGAACTCTCATATGCTGCTAGTGGGAGTACAAACTGGTGCAGCCACTATGGAAAACAGTATGGAGATTCCTCAAAAAATTAAGGATAGAACTACCATATGATCCAGCTATTCCACTGCTGGGTATTTATCCAAAGAACTTGAAAACACCAACGCATAAAGATACATGCACCCCTGTGTTCATTGCAGTGTTATTCACAATAGCCAAGACTTGGAAGCAACCTAAGTGCCCATCAAGGTATAATGGATAAAGATATGGAATATATACACAATGGAATACTACTCAGCCATAAGAAATGATGGAATCCAGCCATTTGTGACAACATGGATGGACATTGAGGGTATTATGCAAAGTGAAATAAGTCAGAGGGAGAAGGTCAAATACCATATGCTCTCCCTCATTAAGTGGTAGATAATAACAACAACAGACAAACACATAGAGACAGAGATTGGATTGGTGGTTACCAGAGGGGAAGGGGGGAGGGAGGAGGGCGAAAGGGATAATTCGGCACATGTGTGTGGTGATGGGTCGTAATTAGTATTTGGGTGGTGAACATGATGTAATCTATGCAGAACTAGAAGTATAGTGATGTACACCTGAAATTTATATAATCTTATAAACCAGTTACTGCAATAAACAAAAAATTAAAAAATAAATAAATAAAAAATAAAAAAACAAAACAAAACAAACAAACAAAAACTGATTCACTTCACATTGACTTCTAGGAATTGGGGATGGAACCAATGGAACTTTTCCTACTTCCTTAGTTCTAAGAAAAAGGGATTCCTGGAGTAGATGACAGCAATGTTTTAGTGAGTCTTTCACTATGACAGTTATGCAAAGAATTAAATAGAGTGTGCTGAGACAAACTGCCCTCAATTATAAACAGCAGATAATTGAATGTCGCGCAGGAGGCCCAGGAGGTGTCCCTCATAAAATGGAAAAGAAAATCCTGAGAGTCAGAGAAGGGCAGAGAAATAGGAGGAGAGGCTTAGAGGAACTATGGAGGACATGGGTATTATTTATTAATTTTTATTGTTGTTCATGTTGATTAAATGTAAATGTGTCTCTGACCCCAGACTTTCAATAGAGTCTGCTGCTTAGTCTGCTACACAATCTTTATTTGTTTGTTTGCTTTTGGTGGAAATTGAGGAGGAAGGGCCATAGTCCTGTTTCTGAAATAGCATCACATGGATCAGGAAGAGTTGTTCCAGATATAGATACGATATAAAAATCAAATTGACATGACAGAGTCATGAGTTCTTATGTAGATGTGACCACAAAAAATAAAAATCCCAAAGCATGACGTCCTCAAATACCCCTACCAATCTTGGAAGAGATTAAGGAATGATGATAATAAAGGACTTATGCCATGAATGAGGTGTGACTGAAAATATTTTTGTTGAATCTCAAAGGCAATCTCACTGGAAACATTGACAACATATTACTAAGTGTTTTACATTTTTCTTGTCATCACTTATATTCAAAGAATTTAACACTTTATAGTGGATCTAAATTACACGAGACTTTGAAGAGGCTTGATATGGGGTTTTATCTTTATCCTAAACACAACAGAAAGCCTTTGAAGACGGTAAACGGAGAGTATAATGTGATCTGATTTGAATTTTTCACAGATCACAGAATGGAACACTAATTTCAAGGAGGGTCAGAGTGGCTTCCGGAAGTTCAGCAAAGCATTATTACATTAGTTGAGGTAGAGAAATAATAGGGGCTTGGGCTACTTTGATGAAATTGCTCAATTCCCACTATAGATAGGTGTGTGTGTGTGTGTGTGTGTGTGTGTGTGTGTGAAGGGTGTGAAGACTGATAGGTAGGAAGGGTTGGTACAGTCAGTGGGCATTAAGAAAAAACTGACATGAAAGTAAACTTTAAAATTAACGGAGACTTCCGGTTAATGGATAAAACAACTGCGGTGCATCCATACAGTGGAATGCTATTCAGTGATTAACAGAAATAAACTATCAGTCTACACAAAAACTTGGGTGACTCTTAAATATATATTGCTAAGTGAAATAAGTCAGTCTGTAAAGACTACATTCTGTATAATAACATTTACATATTCTGAAAAAGATAAAACTATTGAGACAAAATAAGTCAATGGTTGTCAGGGGCGTGGTGAAGGGGGAGGATTAAATAGGTAAAGCACAGGAAATTTTTTAGGGCAGTGAAACTATTCTGTATGACCTACAGATGGCAACGTAAAAGGCACAATACGTTTTTTTCACGTTAGATGCATTTTTTATGGGATAAATGGTGGATACATGACGTTATACATTTTTCCAAACCCTGTACGTTTAGCACTATACAGAACACAGAGTGAACCTTAATGTATGTGAATTTTAAAAAGGCAGTTAGGAGATCAGGGAATCCCAGGATGCCCCGGAAACTATAAAAAAAGAATTTTAATGTTTTAAAAAGATATGAAAAAGCCTCACTGGTGGGAGTGGAAAAAATGGTGCTGATCTAAGTCACTTTGGAAATTACTGTGGTCTGTAAGACTACAGGCAAAAGGAATGGTATATAAGTACTGTATTCTAGGTGATAAATTAGTTTCCCATGGGGATATGGGTTAACAATTCTGAAACCATTCTAGATGTACATTGGAATCGAACAATTAAGTAAATGGATTGTGGAAAATTGGTTGTCAATGGATTGTCGACAATGGATTGCGGAATTGTGGGAGATAGATTTGTAACTGCTGGAGGGGAAGGTTACAGATAAGCAAATGTTGGACAGAATGTGGAGAAAGAGAAACCCTCATACACAGCTGGTGGGAATGCAAACTGGTGCAGCCTCTATGGAAAATGATACGCAGATTCCTCAAAGAATTAAAAATAGAAATACCCTATGATCCAGCTATCTCACTACTGGGAATCTATCCAACGAACTGAAATCAACAATCCAAAGAGGCTTATGCACCCCTCTGTTCACTGCAGCATTATTCACCATAGCCAAGAAGTGGAAGCAACCTAAGTGTCCCTCAACTGACGATTGGATCCAGAAAATGTGGTATATATATACAATGGAATACTACTCAGCCATAAAAAATGACAAAATCGTCCCATTTGCAACAACATGAATGGGCCTGGAGTGTATTATGTTAAGTGAAGTAAGCCGGAAGGAGAAAGACAAACTGTATGATCTCACTCATATGTGGAATATAAACCAACACATGGACAGAGAAAACTGTATTGTGGTTACCAGGGGCAATGGGGGTGGGGGATGGGCACAAGGGGTGAAGGGAGTCATATGTATGGTGATGGACAAACAAAAATGGACAACCCAAAATTTCACAATGTTAAAAACTATTGAAACATCAATAAAAAACAAAACAAACAAAAAACAACAAAAAAAACAAACTTGGAGTAATCCAGTAATAAACAACAAGGCCAGTGTTTGTCCGAGTTAGTGAGCTCGGGAGTCAGGCACAGCATAGCGGGAGAAGAGATCAGAGAGACAGAAGGGAACCAGATGATTGGTGGGACTTTACATAGCAGGAACATAGTAGTTAACTATATTCTGAATGTGATGGGGTGAAGTGATGTGAAAGAAGTCTTAAGGTAATCTTAGCTACATACTAAATTGACTGCAGTGAAATGGAAGTAGGGATAAGCAACTTCCTCTGGAGGCCAATGCGAAAGCCTAGGTGAGAGACGATGGTAGTTGTGGTAAATGGACTGAGATATTTGAAGCTTTATGGTTCAAGAGATTTTTATATTACAGCCATTTTAATTGTTAATCAATATCAAATCTTTAAAGACTCAATAGACAAATACAGATTAAACAAACTAGAAACACTCTGCTGCTATATATAAAAGTGAAAGTGTGACAGAAAGAATTAAAAAATAAAACATTTATATATTACATTTTAGGGACATAAAATATTTTTATAAAATTTAGTAGTTTCATAAAATAACCAAAACAAATTCTATTTCCAAAATATAAGCTAACAAGATGTCCTAAAGTAGACAACCCCTGTCCTGATATCGTTGATGTTCTTTATTGTGTCCGTTTCAGTGCTGTTTATAATTAATTGACAGTAAAAAAAACTATCTTTTCAGGAAAACATTTGAAGCATGAAATGAAATGGTCCATTGTCTGTCACGTGCAAGAAATTTATATATAAATATATCTATAGGTTATATTGAATATATCTTATTAACTCAAGAGCTATTGTTTCTTTCTCAAATTTAGTTTGACCTACACTGCTGAAATTATTAAGGGAAGGTCTCAAATGATAAAATCATTCAGAAACAAAGGCAATAGAATAAGAGCATTTTACCTTCATGGTGTAGTATAAAATAAAGATTAAAGAACATCTTTCATTTACAAAAAGCTTTGCACTAATAAAATTATATCACCTAAATGTTTTTGTTTTATTTTTTTTGTTAATGTGAAGTGGGTTAATATTTTCTTGATAACTTATAAAATTTCTTTTTCTCTTAGGCTCTTTTCTTATTATAACAAAGAAGCTAACAGCAGGTAAGAAATTTCAAAGTAAATATCTGAACAGATGAACATTTTTTTGTATTTTTTTCCTCCCACAAACTACTGTCTTAGTGGGAAACTTTTATGACTTTTTAAATTAATCTTTACAGAATTATATGATTTCTCCCATTTCAAGGAAGACTTCCTTTACCCGTCATTATTCAAGATATATGAACCAAGGTATTTTATTAAATTTTAGCTTTATATTATATCAGAGCACTGCAGGAATGTACCTGGTATTGATTTGAAGTTTGAGTATTAAGAGTGATGTGACTGATTAGAGCATTATTGTGGGTTGCAGGATGCGAGATAAGTTGGTAAAACAATATTAAGTCCTCAGCTTTCCTATATTGTTCCAGGAAAGAAAAATCCACCTAAATATTCTTTTACCTCCTTTTTTATATACATACATACATGCATAAATACATACATACACATATACTTACATATATTTTTTTTTTCTTTTTTAACTGGAAAGTATGGTAACCATGCTAAAGAAGAAAATGTAACTACCTTTACCACTGTGTTCCCCTTGTTACATCCAGCTTCAGGCTTTTTTGACCCCTCCACCGAAGAGCAAATTCTGAACTGAGGACTCCTTGGTCCACCAAACATCTGGCATGAATAGATTTTAAGTAATTTTGAAAGGTATTTACATTTCAGTCTTTCAGGATTAATTTAATGAAAACCACTAAACCTAATAAATCCCTGGCTGGGAATCAACGCTAAAAATATTTGATTATATGAAGGGGAAAAAAATCTCTATCGCAAAGACTTTCTCCTAAGTATCTTAGACATTTCTTGGATTCAGTTTATCATTAATACTCTAATTTGTGTGCTAACACTTTTATTTTATTTTTTGCAGATCTATTTAAAATGTAAACATTCATCAATATCAATTTAAAGAAGTATAATCAAGAATTTTTTTTGTTTGTTTGTTTGGTTTGCGGTATTTTCAGCTTCAGGTCATGGTATAGATATATTGTTCGAATTAAGTTCACTGAACTGTAAAGTGTGGGTGTATATTTGAGAGCTGTTAAAAAAGGATTTATGCATAAATGCCTGTAGGAGCAATCTGTTCATGTTCAAAATAGCATTCCTGTTACTTGCCCTGTGGTTCTAGGTATGAGACATATGGACTCCATTTCTATGTATATCTGAGTCTGTAACTCAAATCAAAATGAAAAGTTCTTCTTCCTCTTGTTTATCATCAAAACAGTAAAAATAAAAGTGTGCCATTTTCTTTTTTAAATTTTATTTTCATTTTAATTTTTAAGGACAGTGTTCATTTGACATTTTATTTCATACATTATAATCCAAAAGTCATTATTAGTTCAATGATTAAATACATCTTTTCATGTGCTACAATATTTGAAGTTCCTTTTAAATGGAAATTTTAAAACATACATAAGGATAGTTTAATAATTTTTGTATAATTAGACTAATTGAGTAATACTCCAACAGCATTTATTTGATGAAAATGATATATATATTTTGTAATAATATTTTCAAGATTTAAAGACCTAAAACTGAAGCTGAGTGTCTGAGGGGTACTGTAGATATTAAACCAATTTGCTGTTTTTCCTATTTAGCTTGAGGGGTGACTCAGGGGTCTTGAGGATTTGTGAGCTTGTTTTGCAGGAGAGAGAGAATGCCTTCGGGGAGGTTGCAATATCCAGCCCTCAACAGCTGTTGAATCGCAGAAGTCAGGTTGCCCAGAGGCTTATCTGGAGTGACCCCTTTGTTTCCCTGAAGCCCCTTCTGCCAAGCTCCTTAGCTCTATAAAACTCCCCTGCTTTCTGTTCTTGGGAAGGTGGATTTGAGTGAACCCAGGCTGCCACCTACTCGTTTTGGGGCAATTTGAATAAATCTTTCTCCATCTCCAAGCACCGATGTCTCAGTGTTTGCCTTGCTGGGTATCGGGCACACAAACTTGAGATTAAGAATTCGGTATCAAAACCTTCAGGTCTTTTCTCATATTTAATGAAAAACAAAAAAAAAGGAGTTGTAAGACAGTAAATATTTCAGCATCTACATCTTATCTGCCAAATTCATTCACCTCTAATCTATCAAATTGTGAACACTGACTCCTGGTATTTTAATCATGTGGAGAGCTCATAGAATTTGTTTCAAATTCTGTAGAAGAGATGGAGAGAATTTGCTTTAATTTAGGTACACTTCACATTGAATATCTAATAAAATTCCATGTTTACTGTTTTCATTTAACAAGAGAGAAACTTATAGGCTATGGAAAAGTCTTTTAAGCTTCCAATTAATTTCAGTCTCTACTGACGGTGATGCCACAGGTGTCCGGCAGGGTAGTGTCTGCCACGATGGGAAGAGAGCCCAGCAAGGCAGTGTTCTGAGGTCTCATTTTTAATATCTCCCAGTACAATTGATCTGGAGTTGTGAGTTTATTTGACTTTCTAATGGTTATTTTCTAATTTCTGGATGTTCTTTCATTCTCTTTTCATTTCTCCTTATTTCCTATATATTCTGTGTTTTATTACTCTCAATATCACCCTTCTAAAATATAAGAATTATCTCCCTATTCTCTAAAGAATTTCCTCAACATTTTTAATACTTTCACTGACCTTGTTAGCTATATTATTTCCTATCATAACCCATCTTAATATGGATTTACTTCTAAATTTGAATTTTAACATTGAAGCTTGCCAGAGAAACAGACTCACTAGGTTCTTGATATATGTCATACAGTAATGATGCTACTTTTGTGTAGTTGGTACCATGAACATTTCAGAAGTTGTCCTTATATAAAAATCATATAATAAACACAGTGCTATGGCCTGTATTTGATGATTCACCTGACCAACAGGTAAAATCATAAAGCCTGCAGGTGAAATTAAAATAAATATTTGGCAGACTATAAAAATATATTCAGAGATACTGATTTCCTTAATAAGAACCCCATTCATACCCAGGAAAATTCATTTTGGTAAATTGTACAATCTCTCTCATTTGCTCAGCCAAAAATCTCTTTGTCATTCCAAATAATGTCTCACTTTGCCTCAACCATATCTAAACCATCAATATTACTGCTCTTGCAACATCTGTCTACTTTTCTCTGTCTTATGTTACCACACCAATCCAAGCCACCATCATCTCCCACCAACGTGTTTACAAAGTTCTTCTAATTGATTTCTTCTTTTATACTGTTGCTGCACCACAATGCACTCTTCAAATGTCAGGCAGAATGATCTCTCTAAATCAAATTACAAATTTTAAGAAGGTGCTTAACTCTCAGTTTTCTTCTCAAATGTCATCAGATAGAGATACTTTCTTTGACCACCCAATATAAAATTGATCTACTACTTTTATTTTCTAATAAGTTTATTTATGTGTCAAGAGCACATTGTTTCTTGGTCCTATATACCCAGTTCCCAGTGTTAAAAGATAATTTTCCATAAAATTTAACATCCTGACTCATAGAAATATAAAAATGTAAATATGTTAAAGATTTTATTTTACTCATTAATCAGTGAAGGAACCAGGCAGAGGTATAACCAGTTCAAAAGAGAATCTAAAGAACAGACATTATAGTTCTGTAATATTGAAACAAATACGGAAATGCAGGCAAAACTGGTTTTCCACAGGGTGGAGGAAAACACGAGACAGGAGTGAATTTGCATCTCCGTCAGTTACCTACTTCTAACAGAGTTGCAAAATATTAAAAAAAAAAAATCTATAAGGTTAGTATTAGCTAACCTGGAAGTGTGTGTTGTATGTAGACAATACAAAGGTTTCACTGAAGCACAAATTTCTCTCTATATCAAAATAATCTTTTGCGAAGAGCTGGCACGCACAAAATCTCATCACTTTTTGAGATATTCCTTCTTTTATGGGATAGCCTAAAATTTTATCTAGATTGCAAATATCAGAAAGTATTTTTTGCTTATTCACAGTGATAAGAGTAGATATAAAGATTTTTTCCATTTAAGTTCTTTTAAAAAAGAAAAAGAAACAAGTTCTGTAAATTTATATTAAATCAACTATGAAACACATTATGTAAATCATCTATAAGAGTAATCTAGTATAATTGTTCTTTTAGTAGATAACAAAAATTTAACCAGAAAAGTATTAACTTAGAACTAGTTGTACAAGTGTTATATATATGTCCATACTGAGCCTTGTAAAATGAATAATCAAATGATTATTTATACTAGTACACAAAATTTTGACTTTTGATGGTCTATAATACTTATCCTATTAAATAGCTTTCAGGTATTTACATAATTCATTTATTTTATATATCAATAAAACAAATTCCAAACCATCATGCACTTGAGCAGCTGAATCAATCAATTGTGAGCTTGCTCATTAACCAGTTGTGAGATAGCAAAATTTCATATTGGTTTTGCTCACTGACGTTTATTTAAAATTAATTTACTTGCATCCTAATCATCTTAATTATTATATCATTCAACAAATATATAATGAATTCATGCTATGGGCTATGCTGGGTAGAAATGTAGGTGGAAGGAAAAAAAAATACCAACATGGAAAATAATGACAGATTCAAAGATATATAAACATGGCCTTTGTCTTCTGATTAGGCTTCCAAAAGTGGGAGTAACAGTAAAAGTTAGAATTTGAACATCTATTATGTTAAGCATTAATTATTTCCAAGCTAATTCTCAATCTACCTTGAGGTTGAAGTGATTTGTCCAAAGTCATATGGGCTTTCTCTGATAGAGCAGAGATATAAATTCGTATCTGGTTCACATCTTTTCTGGACTTACTTTCCATTGTCATATACTAAGAAATACCTATAGCATTTGAAAGGAGTATGGGATGATGGGTTAAATTTTAATAGATTTCAATGAAAGAGTGGAGGTCAGATTTCGATCACAAAACTGCTCTTCTTATAACTAGATGTACAATTTCTAGTCTGTCCTTGGCCTCCTTAATATCTGGTCAATAAATAGAGGAAACTGTTAATATCCTCTGTTCAGAATGTAAGATATATAAACTCTATTCTCAGAAGGTAGAAACCTAATGTTTACAAGGCTTTTTTAAAGAGAAGTTGCATTTTGTGGATGGTTTGGGGGGGAAAAAGTCTTATTTGTCAAAGTATATTTTTTAAAAAGATAAATCATGATTCTTCTTCAAGTAAAATGAACTCATGCAAATCATTCTACTCAATTCATTAATTGATATGGGAATCAGCAAGATGTTAAAATTGGCTCAGGGAGCATTTGAAAAGATAGGTATATATGGGAAATTTAATAGATTGCTGGGTTATATTAAAAACTGGTTAATGTCAGAAGGCCATAGAATGCAGCCTTTAGAGTATTCTGTTTTATCAAACAGAAATTGTTTTTAATTCTATAGGACAAAAATCTACACATTAATCTCTTGCCCTTCAGCATTGTAAAACAGCCCAGGCAATAGAAAGTCAAGCCCAGAATGCACTTAAAAACGTCCAGCAATCTCTTCTGCCTTTTAGAAAGCTTTGGATTTTTTTTGTGACAAATTTCAGTAACAATTCATAGAGGAGTTACTATCTGCTGTTTGATTCATAATCTTGTCTGCAGGAGCGCCTCTCTTTGTCTGCCAGGTAAACTTAAAAACATCCTTCTTGGGCTGGCCCAGTGGCTTAGTGATTATGTTTGCGCTCTCCACTTCAGCGGCCCAGGATTTGCAGGTTCGGATTCCGGGCACAGACCTACACAGTGCTCATCAAGCCATGCTGTGGCAGGATCCCACGTACAAAATAGAGGAAGATGGGCACAGATGTTAGCTCGGGGCTAATCTTCCTCAGCAAAAAGAGGAAGATTGGTAATGGATGCTGTTAGCTCAGGGCCAATCTTCCTCACACATACACACAAAAAAATCTCTCTCACGCTTTACCTTCTGTCTGAGTCCTTCCCTGAAACCTGCCCATCCTCTACCTTCAACATGATAGTTTGAGGTACTTTTTTGTGATCCCATAACAATTTTTGAATGCTTTTATTTTATGGCATAATTTGTTGAGAAAGGAGTTGTATTTTATTTATCATGTATTCCCAGCATTACATAATATGTCTGGTGCATCTAAGATACAATAAGTGATTTCAAACAAAACCTTCGAGTCATTGAAGTTCTATGGTGGAAAAGAAATAGTTGTACACAGACATTTCACTTTAAATCACAGGCATTTTAGGAAGTATATTAAATATTAGAGCTCAGAATAATGGATATAGTCTGATAGTATTTTGGAAGAGATGGAAGTTGTGACCTCTATTGGTAAAAAGAGTAACAAAAAGTCACTTAAGAGTGGAAGAGACGGATCTAAGGGATAGAAGGCCAAAACCTAGCATAGTATCTATGTTTAAGAGGCACACAATCAGTGGAAAAAATAAATAAGCCAGATATGCTGGTCCCTCAAATTCAGTGGCCTTTTCATTGCACTTTAGTAATTCAAATAAGATGTATCAGAAAGGTGATATTTAACCTTTTATTGTCTAAATTGAATTGTAGTATTAACACAATAGGAGGTGTTCTTTTTAAACTTATTTAGAGCACATTATGTAATAAAAACAAATATTTCCTACATTTATCTATTTTTGTGTTTAGGTTTTCATTTTTCCTATTTAGCTCCAAAATAAGATTTGCATCTAGTTGATATAAATTACACAGAAAATAAGGAAACCATTTTAGCCTCATAAAAATGTATCAATGTTACAGAATTTTCAATATTCATCTACAATTAGAGAAACTAAATAATCACTTACGTATTAATTTTGTATCTGTTGATTGACAGGCGCATCTTGTACATCTCAAGAATCTAATCTGTTACTACCGGCTATTATAGGATTTCCTTACATACAGATTCCGAAAAGCATGCAGTAATCTATTAAATGTTTATTCTCTTGGTTTTCCTTATCATTTTAAAGTATGCTTCTGCTTCAATTGATTTATTGCAGTTTCAATAAGATTCATTTACAAGGAAGGTCTTGTGAGGAAAAAACATTGACCTAAGTTCAACACAGACCCAGTCCAATTTCCCTGTAATACCCATAATCAGAGTTATTATTTGGGATTATCATATTTTCTAAAGAAAATAATTGATTTAATGTGCCTATAAGATGCTGTATTAATATATCAACATCCATTAACATAGATTAGATTAATAGAGTAATTGAAACCCAGCAGAAATCTTGGACACTGGAACATTGGCAAATAAACACTGATGTGGATAGGGACATGTTTGGAAAAGAGAAGGGGAGAGGGAGGAAAAGTTTAATGATCACATGAGGACGTACAATCTAATCAATGATTATATTGTGATTCTGGCATTGTCCCAAGTATTTACATATACATATATATATAAAAACTTAACTCACACATTTATTTTGTGGCTGCTTTATAGAAATTAATAAAATGTATGTGAAATACAAAAAGTCCAGAACAGGGAATTTAAGTATAGGGTTTTAAGATCATTTTTATATTAAAACCAACCAATAATCATTAGAAACTATATTGTTAATAATAATATTGATTTTTTGGGTTTTTTTTTCAGACAGCTTTTGTTTCTTTGAAGCATTAGATCACTGAATTGAATTTACAGATTTGACTGTGAAAAAAAGGGAATTACTGTCTTATTTGTATTACCAAACATATATCACTCATTAAAGTTGTAAATGGTTCTCTGACTTCTGAACTAGGAATAGAAAGGGATCTTATACTTTTTAAAATAATAACCCTTTTACCCCTCCCCTCCTTTTTAGTAAAACTAGCTATAAAGATGGCAGCATCCTCTTTTGAATATCTTAGTAGGGTCGATATTTTAGCTATTAGAGTATGGATTTCATTTTTGTAAGAAAGCAGCAGACCATTATGCAAGGGGGGTGAATAATACGGCTTAGGAAACTCTGGAAATAGTTACCAAAAACAAATGAGCAAATGAAAGTTTCCAAAATATTTGAAAAAAATAATTTTTAATGAACACAGAGCATCTAAGTATGCTTTTTTTGAACTGTGGTATTATTTTGATGTAAAAACATTGTTCATGTGTTTAGCTGTATGGGTAACATCTTAGAATCTTCTTCAAACACTTTGTAAATATAGCTTATTGAATTTTCAGAGCTTATATGTATACAGCCACTATTCTTTTATGATTCATTTACTGGGATCCCCAAGCCTTACAAGAATGACTTAGTGGTAGCCAGATAGAAATACTTTTATAATCTTGCCTCAATTTAGAAATACTTTTATAATCTTGCCTCAATTTACCCTTTCAGGTTCATCCATTGCTCTCACTCCTCTTAAACTTAGTATTCCAGCCACACTGAACACATCTTTTTTTTTTTTTTTTTGGTGAGGAAGACTGGCCCTGAGCTAACATCTGTGTCCATCTTCCTCTATTTTGTATGTAGGATGCCGGCACAGCATGGCTTGATAGGTGGTGTGTTGGTTCACACCCAAGATTTGAACCTGCGAACCCCAGGCCACTGAAGCAGAGTGCGCGAACTTGACTATGCCACCAGGCTGGCCCCATGAATGCATCTTCTTTTATGCTCCAAGATACTTGTAAGGTTTTTAAATTTTGTGAAATAATATTCTTTTCTTTTCATGACATGCTTATAGGACTAATGATAGTCCAATTGTCACTCAGGCAAAATTGGAAACTGGTCATATTTTTATATTATTGGAATTATTATAATTATTTTTGATGCTTTTCTTTTCAATATAACACTATTAAGTGTCCTTGGCAAAGAAATCTTGTTTATCTTTTTACCCCAGGCCCAGCAGACTTCCTGGCATATAGCATAGCCCAAATGTTGAATCAATTAATAGAAGAAATGCAGACACCAAGAATGTGTTGTTTCTCTTAAAAGGTTTTTATCTTTATAGTTGGGCAGGATTAATCTATGTAATATTATGTCAATCATTTATTTGTAGGGCAGATGTACAGTACTATGCTATTTAGTAATAAGGTAAGTGTTCTGCAATTTTTCAATTGAAAAATATTCTGTAATTGAGCTGTTTTTGCCAATGTCATATATTATTTCATTACATGATATCTGTGGAGAAAAGAGACTCTACTCATTTTACTATGTGTCTTGGTTTTATAAGATAAAATAGGACAGGATGGTAACATACCCTATTCTAAAGACAGTGTAATCTTGAGCAAATGGATTCTGATTTAACAAAATGGACTCAAATTTTATATGTGACCTCAAACAACATTCTACATTCTTTTGTGAAATCATTTTTACAAAAAAAAAAAAAAAAAAGCTAGGAAAGGAAAGAAAGACCTATTTTTTACTATGAAAAACATCTCCAGTGGGGAAAAAAAGCTAATCATTTTACAATCTTGAAAACTTTTTACCATAAATGTGTGCTTTATAGGTCCAAGTATTCCTCATTTTCTTCTGCTTTTTTAAAACATTAAAATTACCTACAAAAAACCACTTAAATGGTAGCATTTTTATAATTTAGTGACTTCAACATAGTGGAGAGGCCGTTAGTAGATATCATGGGCCTGAAATTCTCAAGAACATTTTATAGATTTTGATTTCCACTATTTCTAGAATCACTTTTTTGCATGTGCATATCCAGATGCTCAATTGTATAGTTGAAGTGAATATCTTTTCTCTATTTAATTGTCTTTATTCCTTTGTCGAATGTCAGTTGACTGTGTTTGTGTGGGTCTATGTCTGGGATCTCTATTCATTCATGGTCTATTCTTTCACCACTACCATAGTCTTTGTGATTATAGCTTTACAGTAAGTCTTAAAGTCAAGTTGTATCAGTCCATTGACTTTGTTCTTTTTCAGTACTGTGTCTGCTATACTGGGTCTTTTGCCTTTCCATACAAACTGTGGAATTAGTTTGGTGATATCCACAAAATAACTTGCTGGGATTTTGATTGGGATTATGTTGAATCTATAGATCAAGTTGGGAAGAACTCACGTCTTGGCAAAATGAGTTCTCAATATGAACATGGAATTCTCTCTATGAACAAGGAATATTTCTCCATTTATTTACATCTTGAATTCCTTTCATCAGAGTTTTATAGCTCTTCTCATGCAGGTCTTATAGATATGTCTTATTTATTATATTAATATCTAAATATTTCATTTTGGGTGCACATTAACATTAAAAATGTTGTTATTTTTTATTTCAAATTCCAATTGTTCATTTCTGGCATATAGGAAAACAGTTCATTTTTGTATGTTAACCTTGTATCTTTCACCTTGCTATAGTTGCTTATTAGTTCAAGGAGTTTTTTTGTTGTTGTTGATTCTTTGGATTTTTTTACATAGAAAATCATGTCTTTTGTGAACAAAGACAGTTTTATTTCTTCCTTCCCACTCAGTATACCCTGTATTTCCTTTATTTGTCTTATTGTATTAGCTAGAACTTCCAGTACAATGTTGAATACGAGTGATAAGAAGGGGATGTCTTGCCTTGTTATCAGTTTTAGAGAGAAAGCACCTAGTTTCTTACCATTGAGTGTGATGTTAGCTCTAGATTTTTGTAGATTTTCTTTATCTAGTTGAAGAAATTCCTCTCTATTCCTAGTTTGCTGAGAGTTTTTATCACTCATGGATGCTGAATTTGCCAAGTACTTTTTTTTTGCATTTATTGATATGATCATGTGATTTTTCTTCTTTAGCCTGTTGATATGCTAGATTACATTAATTGATTTTCAGACGTGGAAACTGCCTTGCATACCTGAAATAAATCCCAATAATCATAGTGTATAATTCTTGTATACGTTATTGGATTGTATTTGTTAATATTTTGGTGAGAATTTTCTATATTTATGAAGATTTTAATCTGTAGTTTCCTTTTTTGTAATGTTTTCTATGGTTTAAGTTTTAGGTTAATGCTGGCCTCATAGAATGAGTTAGGATGTGTTCCCTCTGCTTGTATTTTCTGGAAGACAATGTAGAGAACTGGTATCACTTCTTCCTTAAATGTTTGATAGCATTCACCTTTAGTGAACCTATCTGGGCTTTGTTCTTTCTGTTTTGGAAGATTATTAGGTGTCAATTAAATTTCTTTAATAAATATGGATCTGTTATCTATTTCTCCTTGTATGAGTTTTGGTCGATTGTGTCTTTCAACGAATTGATCCATTTCATCTAAGTTACTAAAGTTGTGAGTTTAGAGTTGTTCACAATACTCCTTTGTTATCCTCTTAATGTGTGTGAGATCAGTAGTGATCCTCACTTTTTCATTTCTGATATTAATAATTTCTCTCTTTTTCTTAGTTATCATGACTAGAGGTTTATCAACTTTATTATCTTTTCAAAGAATCAACTTTTTGCTTTGTTAATTTTTCTATTGATTTCATGTTTTCAATTTCAATGATTTCTGATCTAATTGTTATTTTTATTCTTCTGGTTCCTCTGGATTAAATTTTCTCTCCTTTTTCTAATTTCCTAGGATGGAAGCTTAAATTACTGATTTTAGATCAATAAATTATTGATTTTAGTTTTTCCTTTTTTAAATACACATTCAATATTATAGATTTCCCTCTAAGCACTGCTTTTACTATATCCTACAGTTTTTCATTATTTGTATTTCCATTTTTATTTAACTCAAAATATTGTTTATTAATTTTGTCTTGAAACATCTTTGATGCGTGTGTTATTTCAGTGTCTTGTTTAATCTACAAATATTTTGGGATTTTCCAGATATCTTTCCATAATTGATGGAATTCCATTGTGATTTAATTCCATTGTGACCTGAGAGTATACTTTGTATGATTTCTATTCTAAAATTTGATAATATATTTTTTTTGGTTCACCATGTGGTCTATCTTGGTGAATAGTCCATGTGAGCTTAAGAATAAGGTGCAATCTGCAGTTATTTGGACAAAGTACTCTATGGATGTCAATTATTTCCTGTTGATTGATGGTTTTGCTGGTTTCAATTATGGCCTTAATGATTTTCTGCCTGCTGTATCTGTGCATTTCTGATAGAGACATGTTGAAATCTATAACTGTAATAGAGAATTTATCCATTAATCCTTGCATTTCTATCAGTTTTTGCCTCACATATTTTGATCTCTGTTCTTAGGCACATACATGTTACGGATCATTATGTTTCCTTGCAGAATTGATCACTTTGTCATTAAGTAGTGAAGCTTTTTATTCCTGATTACTCTCCTTACTCTGAAGTCTGCTCTGTCTGAAATTAACATAGCTTCTCCTGCTTTCTTTTGATTAGTATTAGTATGGTATATTTTTCTCCATCCATTTACTTTTAATCTACAGGTATTTATATTTAAAGTAAGTTTCTTGTCGACAGTGTATAATTGTGTCATGTTTTTTGATCCACTTTAACAATCTCTGTTTTCTAATTCTGCGTTTACCATTGATGTTCAAAGAAATTATTGCCCAAGTTGGATTAATATCTACCCTATTTGTTTCTGTTTTCTATTTGATGCCTTTGTTCTTTGTTTCTATTTTTGTCTTCCACTCTTTTTCTGCCTTTTGTGGTTTTGTTTTTTAATTTTTTTGTGTGTGTGAGGAAGATCAGCCCTGAGCTAACATCCATGCCAATCCTCCTCTTTTTTTGCTGAGGAAGACTAGCCCTGGGCTAACATCTGTGCCCTCTTCCTCCACTTTACATGGGACGCTGCCACAGCATGGCCTGACAAGCAGTGCGTCGGTGCGTGCCTGGGATCCAAACCCCGGGCTGCCAACAGTGGAGCTGCGCACTTAACCGCAATGCCACGGGGCCAGCCCCTGCCTTTTGTGGTTTTAATTGAGCATTTTACATGATTCCATTTTCTCTCTTTTCTTAGTACATCAGTTATACTTCTTTTGTTACTTTTTTTAGTGTTTGCTCTAGATTTTGCAATGTACATTTACGACAAATTCCAGTCCACTTTCAAATAACACTATACTGCTTTAAAGGTAGGGTGAGTACCTTGTAATAACAAAATATAATATATTCATAATTCCTCCCTCCCATCCCTTGACATTTCTGTCATTCATTTCACTTATACATAAGTGTGCAAGATATATATGTATATATAGAAATATATATATCATAGAAATAAATGAATACCAGGATGCTATTATTATTTTGAAGAAAGTGATATCTGTTGGGTCAATTAAGAAGAGGACAAATAAAAGTTTTTATTTTACTTCACTTATTCCTTCTTTAGTATTCTTCCTCTTTTGTATAGATCTGATTTTGTGACATATCTTTTTCCATCTCTCCAAAGAACTTTTTTTATTAACATTTTTTGCAAGTCACGTCTACTGGCAATAATTGTCTCAAGTTTTGTTTGTTGGAGAAAGTCTTTATTTCTCCTTCACTTTCAAAGATAATTTTACAGGATGCAGAATTCTAAGTTGGTGGGTTTTTTTCTCTCAACACTTTAAATAATTCACTCCACCCTCTTCTTGCTTGTGTAGTTTCTGAGGAGAAGTCATATGTAATTCTTAGCTTTCCTCCTCTATTAGGAAAGTATTTTCTTCCTCTGACTTCTTTCAGGATTTTTTTCTTTATCTTTGATGTTCTATAATTTGATAATAATACGCCTAAGTGTAATTTTTTTTGGTATTCATCCTGCTTGGTGTTCTCTGAGCTTTCTGACCTGTGGTTTGGTGTCTGACATTAATTTGGGAGCAATTCTTGCTTATTATTGTTTCCACTATTTCTTCTCTTCCTTTCTCTCCTCCTTCTAATATTTCCACTACACATACATCACACCTTTGTAGTTGCCCCACAATTCTTAAATACTCTGTTCAGTTTTCTTTGTTTTTCAGTTTTAGTGGTTTCTATAAGGTATCCTAGGACTCAGAGATTCTTTCTTCAGCCCTATCCAGTCTACTAATAAGCCCATTAAAGGCATTCTTTATTTCTGTTATAATATTTTTTTTTATTTCTAGTATTTTTTGGTTGTTCCTTTGAATTTCCATCTTTCCGTTTACATTGCCCATCTGTTCTTGCATGCCATCTACTTTATCCATTAAAGCTCTTAGCATATTAATCATAGTTGTTTTAAATTCCCAGTCTAATAATTACAATATCCTTGCCATATCTGAGTCTGGTTCTGATGTTTGCTCTGTCTCTTCCATTTGTTTTTTTTGTCTTCAGTATTCTTGTAATTTTTTACTTGATACAGGGCATTACGTTCTGGGTAAAAGGAACTGCTGTAAGTAGGCCTTTAGTAATGTGGTAGTGAATGAGGCAGTATTTTATAGTTCTACGATTAAGTTCAAGTCTTTTAGTGAGCATATTCCTCTAGGCTGTGACCTTCACACATGCTTTCCCCAACCCCACACCTTAGGTAGGACAGGATGGATAGAGTGGGCTAGAGCAGGGTATTTTCCCTCACCCACAGTAAGGCTAGAGCTGACTGGAATTGGGTACTTCCCTTCCCTCAGCTCAGTGAGGTCTAATAAAACCACAGGTTTATTACAGCAGGTTATACTCTGGTTAAATAGTTTTTCTTAAGGGCAGACATTGTTAAGAAGAATAGAATGCTCTAGAATATTACAAAATTGTTCCTTTTCCACTCTCCCTTCTGGAAACACTAAAGAATTTTTCTCCAATATTCACTTTGAGGACTTAGTAGAGATCCAGGAGATAAAACTTAGAAAACTGTGACTTCAGTATATCTATTCATGAATGTGACTTTATCTAGAAACAGAGACTTTGTATATGTAATCAAGTTAATATGAGGTCCTACTGAATTTGAGTGGATTCTAAGCCAGTGACTGGTGTCTTTATAGTAGAAAAGAAAGAGAATTTGGGCAGAGACACAAAGGTGACACACACAGAGGGATGAATTTCATGTGACAATAGAGACAGAGATTGGAGTGATACAGCTACAAGCCAAGAAACACCAAGGATTGCTGGCAACCACCAAAAGCCAGGGGAGGGAAGAATTATGGAGCAGTTTCTCTGGAACTCTCAGGCTCCAGAAGTAACCAATGTGTCAATGATTTTTTTTATTTTTTATTTTTTGTGAGGAAAATTGGCTTTGAGCTAACATCTGTGCCAATCTTCCTCCACTTTATATATGAGATGCCACCACAGCCTGGCTTGATGAGCAGTGTGTAGGTCCATGCCCAGGATCCGAATCTGTGAACCCCGGGCCACTGAAGTGGAGTGCGTGAACTTAAACACTACACCACCAGGCTGGCCCCAATGCTTTGATTTTTTAATTTTAGTCTCCATGACTCTTAGAGAATAAATCTCTGTTGTTTTCAGTCACATAGTTTCTGGTATTTTGTTATTGCAACTCTTGGAAACTAATACAATGACTCACAGAAATGTCTATTTCCCCTTGTTATGAGTGTTGACATATTTTTTTCTTTTTTTCTTCTGTTCATAGAGTAGACATAAATTCTTATACATGAAGGTTGTTTCCTTTATTAAACCTATTGATACATGTTTCCATATTTCTATGTATTGCCACATTAAGTCCACTTCTGAAAAGTATGAGACATACTCATAGGAGAAAGAGACAATTCCTTGGTAGTGGCCCACTATAGCCATGCAGTGAGAATGTCTAATAGTGTGGTACACAATGATAGGTTAGCCACCTACCATAAAAGAGAGACTGAACGGAAATTTTTTCTTAACTTCTGGGATAGAGATGACCACATGAACTATAGTGAGATGTAAAGGGCACACTGAAGTGAATCCCAAACTGAGGTAAGGTACTCTAGCCAGGACTTCTTGATGGTCAAGTCACTTGAGGGCAAAGGCACTAGAGAATGAGTTCAAAATAGAGAAGAAGGGAATCAAATTTTCACTGTCTTTGAATCAGAATTGGTTAGTTAAAGGCTCCCTTAAAGAACAAAGGCTCTCATGTGGGAATAAAGTGTAACTATTCTTTACTATATCAATTCTAGTCTGTTCTTATTGGAGTCTTCCAAACAACACCATGACTCCCATGACTCTCCATGGCAGGGAGAAAGTCCTGGCTGAAGTATTTGGTGCTAGGGTTATGAAGGCATGCAGTTTTAATAGCTTGGCTCTAGACTAATAAGGACAGGCAAACTTAGGAAGCAAAAAAACTTCATTCCTTAGTTTGAATGCTGGTATATGTTCTGCTACATGGCTAGCTGGGTTACACATAAGGAGAGAACTGTTCTTTTGATTCAGAAAACTCCTTACTTGTAAATTTGCAATTAAGATGAGAAAACAAAGAAAAAGCAAAGTTCTTCTGCCAAATAAATTAACAGAAATGTTAGAATTTTTCCAGAAGATAAAAGAGAATGCCCATAGGGGAAGAAATTCTAGTGATTTGGAGGGAACCAATGAGAACTTTTCTGTAGAGGAAATAATTCAAGAATGTGTATTCCCTGGTGTCTAATGCTGAATTTTAAGTCGGATACTATTCTGAGCTTTAGTCACCCTCCATTATCCACAAAACTTCAGTAAAATTATGTCATCCTCCAAAACACTACATTACTTGTAACTGGATGAATAAAGGCAGAGAAGAAAGCATTGCCTTAAGCAGACTTCAGGAGATGAGATAATAAGATGGGAACAATAATTAAAGACGTATCAGAAATTTAGATGTTGGTTGACAAGAACAATATTTTTAAACACTCACCACACCACTAATAACTAAGCACTGCATTTACTCGGAAATATTAAGGGGAGGAAGATTCCGGAATGTGGACACTAGAATTTTTATTGGATATTAAAGGAAAGGATGCCTTCAGAATACAGGAATATTTGAAGGAAACCAAGTAACTATCTTTTATATAATGATTGTCATGAATTTCAGAGACGCAATGGATTTTTAGTATTTTTCAGAATAGCTATTGGCACATAACTGTTAGAAATTTTAGTCCAACACAAGAGAATGATAAATACAGAATTTACAATAGTTCAATGTGAAGTATAAAAATATATTTAGGAGAAGAATGATACATTCAATTTTGAATATTTCTGTGTGACTCAGGATATGTGTGCAGTAAAACTATATTGTATTGGACAAATAAACATTGCCGAACTGGGGAAAATTCCAATTAGGGATGACTAGGGCAGGTTTAATATGGAATAGTTATCAAAAGAAAGGATGGGATTAAAAAGGAAAATTTTTCTAATCATCTGAAGATCTTTGTTGAAAAATAGATGTGAATGAAATTTCTAAGAGAAAGAGAAAGGAGATATGATCTGATGACAGATCATCTCCCTTGGAGAAAGCCCATGCCAATCATTGGCAGAGCTACCAAAGTAGAGCTACCAAAAGAAATGAAATCTTGACCCTTAACATGTCAGAGAATCAACATGGTGTTGTTATAACGATAAAGAGGGTAAAGTTTAAAGATGGTGAGAGTAATCAATCATGATAAAGTTCTGGAAGAACCCAAGGATACAAAAGATTGAGAGTGTGAAGATATGAAGGTAGCAAGCGTGTAAAATTTTTAAAGAAGATGATGCTATTGAAAACACATAGAAATAATAGTATCTTGCAGGGGAAATGGGATCTAGTCTAGGTGTTTCTCTTTGGATTGGTTAAATCTGTATATAATTTTGGGTTCACATGTAAAAGCTAATGGAGAGTTAGAAAATAAAGCAAGAGCTTTCAGATCCCTCTCTGAAGGTTTGAAGGTTGCCAATTCTCTCACTTGGTTTCACTTGAATTTTGTGCCATTCGATAGAATTTTATATGTGTGAGTGTGAGTGTGTATGTGTATATATGTATAGACTAAAGAATAGTATGAAAACTTGAATCAACTGTAGAGGAAAAGCACAAGAATTATTAATGATTTAAAACATAGCTTTTGAAAAATGATATTTTTAGATTTGTCCACAACAGTGATAAAAAAAAAATGAGTCATGGTTATCTCTGGGTAAAATGTATCACAATTCTATAAATCACCCTCAAACTCTACCTACAGATAAAAGTCTTAGGTGACACTTTAGTTTACTTTGCCCTTGACAGTCACTATAAACTTAGGATTTTCAGTCTAGTTTTTGAAGTAACAGCATGAGACTTTGCCTATTTTAGGCCTAATAAGAACTATTTATGACTAATTTGTACATTTGCAAATTGTTCTTTATTATGACGGATTTTTTGACAGTCTAAAGCAGTTTAAAGCAAAAAATATATAGATCAGGCTTTATTCAATAAAAAAGAAGGTATTTGTCATATGCTTTGCTTTTATTCTCTTTGTGGATGTCATAGAGGTCAGGAAAACTAATTAGTGAAAGGTTAGTTCAGTTTTTCACATGGTGGTTTTTCATTAATCTCTTCTAAGCACTCAGATTACTCAATCAAAAGTGTAAAAAAGGTTGTTTTTGAATTCCAGCTATCTAAAGCTCTGAGATTAATGGGAATGATTACATCTTAGTTTTCTCTATGCTTTGATTAACAACTACAACACAAAAGGTGTGCCGAAATGCTCAAGTTCTCCTTTCATTCATGTTAATTTTACTGTAAAAGAAAAAAGCTACAGGTAGAAAATAAGTTTTTAAGTTTCATAAGAAAATTATAATCAGAATTGTTACATTACGCTTTGGTCTCCTTTTTATCATTGAATTAATACTAATAACTTCTCAAAAAGGCTTTGGAATTTGTGAGGCGGTTTCTATGAAGCTCTAATTCCAATAAATTTCAGAGAGTATGGTAAGAAAATGCTGCACATTTTAAAACCCACTTCTGTATTTTTTCTCGTTCAGATAATTGGAAGTTTATAAGCAGTGTTACTTAGAGTGATAAAGAGTGCTAGCAAAAAGATAAGAAATTTTGTAGTCTATTTTTCCTTTTCCTCATGATATACTTTAAGCAAAGTCATGCAAAATGGCCTCAACTTCTACGGAATCTTCTCTATGTATTAGAAACTATATTTAGAATAACTTCTTGCATTCAATTATTAAATTTGGCTACATTTCATTGGACTTAATTATTTGTACAGAATTTTCATTTTTTTCTGGAATACATGTAGAGTGTTGTATGTTTATGTATATAAAATAAAATGCAATAAACAGCAAATGTAATCTAAATACAAGACTTCTTGTTTTATAATCACCCTTGAACAACTGAATTGCTTTCACTACATAGATAATAAAGGATTTTATTCAATGAAACTCTGATTTGAACTGTAAAATCCATTATGTACCACACTACTGACTCACATACGCCTATTGAAAAATGGACCCAGATTTCCCACTAAGGGGCATCTTGGAGAAACCTCCTCATTAGGTAAAGTAGAACTTTCCCTCCCCAGGTGTATGAATGTAGGATCATGCTGATTTAAATGAACAGGAATTATAACAAATAACATTGACAAATTAATGGAATTATAACAAATAACATTGACAATAATTTAGATACAAAATAAATGTCACTGAGGTCAGACGCTCCAAGAGGAGCATTGTCAAAATATTTATGATACTTATTTCCATTTTAATTGGAGTCTGGGATGCATTTCTAGGCAACAGTAGCTGCTGTGTCTGATTGTGGCCCCAGCTGGAGTCTATTCAGTAGCACAGGTCTCCTGTCCTACTTCCTCTGACCTGTGCATTTAACATATAATGAATCTTCTTTATGGATTTGACAAAATCAAAACATTAGAATCTAAATCTATTATTTTTTAAAAGAGGAAATTTTATTACTTTGAACCAAAAAGATGCTTGCTACAATAGGGACACTACACATATGACACAGCCAACTGTCAGGCTCTGACCAGCACTGATCTCTCTTTATTGCTGAAAACTGTTTATGGTCTGCCAACTGCATAACTTTGAGAATACAGAGGTGTGGCCTGAATGTAAGTTGACATATTGGGTATGTAGTCTTAATCATCATGATTCCATTAATTTCTTTCTTCAGGTCATTGCCAGGTATTTTGCAGAATTGAAGCTAATTATCACGCAAGATAGCTCCCAGCTACTTGTTATAGTTCAGTACGATCATGAGATACATTTCTCCCTCCAATTATTAGCAACTGAGTGAGTATGATAATGGTTAGCAACTGACTCACCTTCAGATTAGAGTCAAATTCTAGAATAGCTTATTAGTGTCTCCCAGGAGTATGGAAGCAGAGAACAAAGTCACACCCAAATAACTACAGGAGAACGATTCATCTCCTTTTAATCTTTCTAAGACATCTCCCTGTCATACAGGGAATTCAGAGAGGCCATTCTAAACATTTAAAGGAAAATATGCCCCATTTGTATATGGATAAATGTGCGTGTACGAATGTATTTCCTAAACAGATAAACTACTAGAAGTGTCTTTTCAAAAGACACTGTCTTGCCTCCCCTTTACTGGAATATTTCCTGGAAAAATAAATGTTTGAATTCAGTCATTCACCAAACATCGACCGAGTTCCAACTTGGTCATCCACACTGTTCTAGGCACTTAAGGATATATCGGTGAATAAAACTGACTAACTTTTTGCTCCCATGGTGCACACATTCTAGTGAGTTGGGGATGGGGTGTGATGGGGACACAGAAAATAACCTAATAAATGAATAAACGCCTGGTATTTTACATGCTGAAAGTTCTCCGGAGGAAAATAAAATAGAAAAGGGCATTATGGTGTGCACAGGCAGTATTAGAGTGAGTGAATGGGAGATCTCTAACTAGGAGATGAAGTTAGGGGACACGGAGCGTGTTATAAGCTTTAGTCTTTACTTGAGAGAAATGAAAAGTCATTAGAGGGTTTTGAGCTCAAAAATATTATTCTATTTTAAGACAACCACTTTAGCTGCTTTGTTGAAATGCACTACAAAAAGGTAAAGAGTAAATCAAATTGATCAGTTGGAAAATTATTGTGGGTAATTTAGGTCAGAGAGGATGGTAGTTTGGTGGCAATGGAGGTGTGGTGAATCAGTTTTATCCTGGATATGCTTTGCAGCATGACAACAGCAGTTTCTTATGCTTTGTTTCAATTTCTCTAGTCACTACAGACTAGTACATTTGTTTTTCTGGTAGAGATCTATGATTGCCTCTACTACTCTCTGTGTTAGTTTTTTATTGCTACAAAACAAGTTGCCACAAACTTAGCAACTTAAAACAACACAATTTATTATTTCACAGTTTCTGTGGGTCAGGAGGACCCAAAGTCGGCTAGCTGGCTCTTCTGTTCAAGGTCTCATCAGGCTGAAATCAAAGTGTTGGCCAGCGAGGATTCATCTGGAGGCTTAAAGAGGGAGAGATCTGCTTCTTAGCTCCCTCAAGTTGATGGACAAATTTAGTTTCTGCAGTTGTAGAACTGAAGTCCTTGTTTTCCTGCTGGCTGTCAGCTAAGGACCACTCTTAGCTCCTGGGGACCACTGTCAGGTCATTGCCACGTGGTACTCTCCATAGGCAGTTTACAGCACGGATATCTGCTTCTTCAAGGCCAGATGGAAAAGTTTCTCTTTCTTCAAATCTTTCCCTTTAGGAAGGGCTGAGTCCCTTTTAGGTATTTACTTGATTAGGATAGCCCTACCCAGGATAATCTTCCTTTTGAATAACACAAAGACAATGGATTTGGGATATTAGTTACATTTGCAAAACATTTTGTCTTTATTATAAAACATAAACTAATCACAGGCATGAATTATGTCATAGTCATAGTCTCACCCATATTCAAGGGGACTTGTAAACCAGGTGGTGGTAATCTTGGGGCTATCTTAGAATTATGCCTACCACTCTTTCCAAAACAAAAAGTAACCAGTCTCTGAGTATAAATGATGCTATATTACATGATTTCTCCTACTTGGCTTAGGACTTTCAGTTTTTTCGAGATCACTTCCCTTGAATTTATTTCTAATGCTCCCTGTTGCATATATAAATCTATTAATTATTGTTGGGCGTTATTCATAGCCACCAAAGTTTAGGAGGGTAGAGATTTAGGAGGCCCAGGCAGGTCCAAACTCTGTCTACACCGCTGCCCAATGCCCCCAAGGGTGTGATACATCAGTGCAGTTATGTAACAGATGTATCCTGGTATTTCTGGCCTTGAACACTCAAGCAGCAGTGATGTGCTACCATCATCACAGCCACAATTGCTAACTAATGCGGTGATCTCTGGACAAGCTAAGCCCATGTGATATGCCTCTTGGGCCTCAGCAGACATTTAGAAATGTGCAACAGAAATGTCTGAACCTACATTATGAGCATGGTTGAAAGTTTTTCTTTTTTTTTGCTTTTAGAAAGATAATTTTATTTGGAATGAAAATATAGAGCACATCCCTTCCGCTTCCTCCGGGGAGAGAGCAGGGGGCGTGGAAGGGGTGGGGAGATGGTCCCTCAGAGTATAAGCTTGCCTTCCTCAAAAATCCTCCACAGTAACAATGACAGAAGCCAGGCAGTGGCTCTAGCCTGGGCCCACAGGATCCAGGCCTGTGGAGGATCTGGGCCGCTTGCAAATCAGAAGTCAGTCATGTCTCTCAGTGTCTCTGATTCTTTGACTTTTCATCTCTTTCACAAAGTGAATTTATGCCCTGACTACAAGGACACAGATTTATAACAACTAAAATTAAGCTATTTTCTTTTCCTGAAAAAGAAAAACAAAAAGCAATTTATCTCAAAGACAATCTTCACCATCATAACCTGTGATCAAAATCAATATAGTCAAGGTTTGTTGGATGATAATGCTAAATAGTTTTGAATTTTATGGAAGGCTATATCAGTCAACATTTTTATTCTTTTACATATTTTCCTCATTTTAGAAGCTTTTCTCCATGTCATTAATATATGCTTCTCTTTATTATACTGTCTAAAATAGCAGATGTAATGCAAATATAATTCCAGGCCAATTGTCTAAGGAGTAAGATCTGGATTTTAAAAGGACCTCACGAGCTTTCAGATTCACTATATACATAATAGTATACTTTCATGTATACTGTTGCATAGAATACAATTTTCTGGTCACTGGCCTAAAGGCTTAATCAGTATGATTTAATTCAATGGCATTTAGTAGTCAAAAAAAATATTTGTTGTGAGGAAAATTAGCCTTGAGCTAACATTTGTTGCCAATCCTCCTCTTTATTGCTGAGGAAGATTGGCCCTGGGCTAACGACCATGCCCATTTTCCTCTACTTTAGGTGGGGGGCCTGCCACAGTGTGGCTTGATGAGCAGTGCGTATGTCCATGCCCAGGATCCGAAGCTGTGAACCCCGGGCCACTGAAGCAGAGCGTGTGAACTTAACCACTATGCCACCGGGCCAGCCCCCCTCAAAAATTTTTTGAGAAAGATACTCTTATTAACCTGATTTTACAGATGTAGAAAGAAGGCACGTGAAGAATAAGTTACCTGGTAAGCCATACATGTAGCTTTTTTTGGAGCAGGGGTGTATGATCCTGGTCACTGTACTCTGATGTTTCTCTGGTCATTGAGAGAATAAGCAACAAACCAGGAGCACTGGATTTAGCAACTCCTGGATTCAAGACACTGTGGGATTAATACTAAAAAGGAGTGAAGGTAGGGCATGAAAAGTCTACAGGAAAAGGGGGAAAAACAAAAGCAAAATCCCCTACTGCGTCACTTTTTTGAGGGGGAGGATCTCCCAGAAGCCCTTCTCATCCTTGTTGGGTAGTGTTTCACTTTGTGCTCTAAAGAGTTTTCAATAGCCTCTGAGAAAACACAGTGATGGAGATCAGCTCATGCCTTACTTTTTTCTTTATGTATTCGTGATTCCTTAACTACTTTGACCAGAAAATCCCTGGCTGTGACAGGACAAATTTCATTCCAAGAGATAAGTTGAGATATTTTCACAAGAAAATGTGTTAACTCCTCACATTTTATAAGTTTGTTTTTCTGCTCAGATATTTTTTGTTATTGCTATTTATTGATTTATTTACCATAGGCATGGGTAATATAAAGAAAACAGTTCTATCTGCTTTGTCCCCTGTATGTCTGTGTTATGGTTTTCATTTTGTAGGGCAATAGTAATTACAACTGCCTTATCAACAATTCAATTCAAAGAAACAGACTGTTGGCCACAGGATTCTTATTCTAATCTAGACTCATTATCTTTGCCCCCTCTGGTACAAACCAATTTGTAGTCAGAAGTGATCCTAGAATAATGGTGGAGAGAATCAATAGGAAGTTACAGAACGCTCAAGAAATCTGCTTCCCGGTGTCTTTTGGCAGGATTCAAATGCAGAAAGTTAATAGGAAATAGGAAAATGAGTCTATACTGCTTAATTATTACTTTGTAAAGTAATAAAGTTACAATTACATTTGTATTCAGTGTGGTTTACTGGTGAGAGTAGTAAGACTAAAAGTATAATCCAGTGACAAAGACCTGAGTACCTAGAAATTCCAATTACCGTTGACTTGCTATGCTTTTCATAGGATGTCACACCACCCCATGATGATGGACGTCTATTGTTTTCTGTGCTTATACGTCATCTTCAGAAATTTCTTTTATTTTATTTAAAATTTTTTTTTTATTTTTTATTTTTCTTTTTGTGAGGAAGACTGGCCCTAAGCTAATATCCATTGCCAATCTTTCTCTTTTTGCTGAGGAAGATTAGCTCTGAGTTAACATCTGGGCCAATCTTGCATCTATATTGTATATGGGATGCCACCACAGCATGGCTTGATGTGTGGTGCGTAGGTCTGCACCCGGGATCTGAACCTGTGAACCCCGGGCCGCAGAAGTGGAGTGCACAAACTTACCCGCTATGTCACTGGGCCAGCACAGAAATTTCTTTTTATCAGTTATTCTTCAAATTTTGAGATGGGAAAGTAAGAATTCTACTTTGTATCACCTCGAAATTGCAAAAGCATTATTAAATAAAGATTAATAATAAAAGCTGAGGTAATTTGAAAAGCATCTAGAGCATGGCATGACTAAGTCTATATCTTCTTGTTGTTAAATATATTTTACAGTTTAATTTCACCACATCCCAACCAGTTATTTGCAAATAGTGACTGAACTGCAGTGACAGCCTGATTGATGAAAGATGAGTAACATCAAGACAACACCTTCTGATTTAAAGGTAAATTAAAAGTTGTAGGCACACAGACAGAGGAACAGAACACTATTCCACAACCAATCTTTTCAAAGAGTTCTTGCATTTGTTATATAAATTGTTTTTTAAAGTATACCTCTGAGGTCAAAAAGAAAATAATTATGTTTATCCTCATTTCTCAGAAGAAAAATAAAAGACTGAAACTCAGACAGGTTATAATGCTTATCCAAGATGGCATAAATGTTAAAACTGTGACTAGAGTCCGTGTATTCTGATTGCATATCAAGTGCTGATTACACTATACTATGCTTTCACAAATAGGTTAAATTATTGATATGATAGTATACTCAATAAATCATTAAGACATTCAATAAATACTTACTGAATATATGCCAGGGACACTTATAGGTTTTGTGCTTACACAAAAGATGTAAGAAACTCCTTACTCTCATGGAACTAACATTCTTCTGGGGGAGATAGGTAATTAACAACTTAATGTATCTATAACAAAATAGCATGAATTTGTACATGCTAAGATGAAAATAGAACATCACACGAATTGGTTATTATATTTCATACTTTAAAAAAACTCCTTTAGCTCATCTCCACTTCTGGCCAGATTCCACTTTTGCTCATTTTTACAGAAAATCTCCTGAAAGTGTTGAATATTGATAGTGGGAAATGATTTTTTCTCATGCCTGATGTTTCTTCTTCTGAAAGGAGCTTTGCTAGTGTAATTTCTGGATTCTCTCTGCCCTTGTTACTCCACTTCAGGAGAGGTGTTCTGATTGATCTTATTTGGCAAGTACACTCAGCATAACTACACTTTTCTTCTACTTGGAGATGAGTGGTGTGCAAGATGCTTATATTCCACTGGTCCTTCAGGAGAAGGCCTTCTAGAACAACCTAGGACTGAGTCTGTGTATGATTCTGAGATTCGGTTGAGAAAGTCATCAGGCCAACAGATAGAAAGCCACATGGTCCACTTTAGCTTTTAGAATTAATGAATATGCTATTTTGGTTCTGTATCCATTATCTCCTTTGTTTTATTTCTCGACTTATTCAAAATCCAAGTGGGAAGGAGAATGCTATTTAGGGGGTCCTAAGAGACCTCAGTGTCTATTTAGTTGTCTTTGTTTCCTTTCATCCCATTCTCTCCATCCTATTCCATTACGGCTTTCATCATCATCAACCCACTAACACTGCTCACAAAACAAAGTCCATGTTGCATTCTAACACGTAATCTTACTCATTGTCTTAGCTTCATGGAACAAGGTTGCTTACTTCCTACCTCTTAAAATACTGTCTCTTTATTTAATTTCTTGGATGCCACATTTACCTGGTTTTCCTTCTACCTCGCTGGACACTATTTCTCAATTTCCTTTGCTGAGCCTTCGTATTCTCTTATTTGAGGTATGGAGTGCACTAGGACTCAGTCTTTGATCCTCTTCTCTTCTCTAGATTTACTTTGCAAGCAATGCCATACAGTCACAAGGCTTTAAATACCAACTTTATATGCTGATTACTTCAAATTACCATATTTGACACTGAATCCCTTCTGCATTCTAGAGATGAATCCAAACGTTACTTGATATCCCCATCTGTATCTCTACTAGACATCCCAAAGGTAACAAGTTGAAACCCTAACTCTTCCCCACCTCTGCTATTCAAAGCTGATTATACTTTAATGGTTCAATCTCAGTAAATGGCAGACCATCTGCCCAATTGTTTAGACAAAAACCTCTCTTTATATTAAGCCTACATCCAAAAAGCGGAACATATTACCAACTCCACTTTCACAATGCATCCAAACTCTGACCACTTTTCATTACCTCTACTCTGCTATCCTGCTTCCAAGGAACAGCTATCCCTCCATCGTTCAACTTTTATTATAGCCTCATCAGTGGTCCATTCTTGCTTCATCAGAGGCTATTCTCTGCACAGTAGCAAGACTAAACCTTCAGAACTATAAACCAAATTACGTCACTGCCCTGTTCAGAGCTTCCATTGGCTTCCCTTTATACTCAGAACATCACCAAGACCTTGGCGTCGTCTGTAAGCTGCCATGGCGAACTTTGTGATCTTGTCCCAGGATTACTCTCTGACTGCTTTCTTATGGTCTTGACATTTTTCACTGCTCTCTAGCCACACCGGCCTCCTTTTAGTTTCCTGATTAGGCCAAACATGCCCCATCTCAGGGCCTCTGCAAAGGAGAATGCTCCTTCAGCTTAAAGATTATTCTTTCACTTCACTCAAAGTCTGCTCAGAAGTACCCGCCAAAGAAAGATCGATCGATCGATCGATCTATCTATCTATCTATCTATCTATCTATCTATCTATGTATCTGTCTATCTATCTATCTATCTATCTATCTATCTATCTATCTATCTACGTATCTATCTATCTATCTATCTATCTATCTATCTATCTATCTATCTGTCTATCTATGTATCTATCTATGTATGTATGTATCTATCTATCTATCCATCCATCTATTTGTACCTCCCACTAGAATATAAAATCTGTGCAGGCAAGTGCTTTGTGTTTATTCCTTTCTGTATACCCAGGCTCTAAAACAGTGTCTGGCACATAGTAGGTATACAACAAATACCTCTTGAATAAATAAATAAGGGAAATCTCTAATCATGTGAACCATAAAGAAAGTGAAAAGGAATAATAATACAGAAAAAAATGAAAAATAGCCAATTAACAAAGAATAGATTACAGAACTAGTTTTCAAATATTGAAAGCCCAATGTACTATTATATTTAGACACAGAATGTCAGGAGATTTTTTAGTTTATTCACAATGATTTGAATTCCATAACATTTCTACTCTTTTGCTTCTTGCTATAGAGGAAAATACCACTCCCTAAGCTCAGTCCCAAAAGGTTGCCACAACTATCTGCATTGATATAGTTTCTCAACAATTGAAGAGAGAACCTAGATATGCTTATTCCAAGCCTGTGCTCCCTTCAAAGTCTGACCGGTAGTTCTTTGCATCTCATAATAATATAAGTTCATCTAATTATTAGACAGTCCTATTAAGAACATTTTACTTACAAGCTATTCAAAGAAATACAAACATCAGAGTAGGGTTAGGTTGAAAATATTATTATAAGGTACTGACGTAATGATAAAACAACAACAACAGAATAACGATAATAGTAATGAGACATAGGGAAGATACTGACAGAACAAACGTGCTCTGCTTTGTGACCATTGTAATACTACTAACAAACCAGGTAGTGGAGGGTTTTCTCCCCTTCCATAAAATGACAATATTGCCATCAGGATTGGAGTACACGGTGGCCAGTACTTGAGGCCAAACCTGCCTAAATATGGAAGAGAGCAGAAAACTACGTGGAATTAAGGATAGTGAGGGAATTTTAGCAACATGGCAGATTGACCAGTGATAAACTTTATGTGGCAAACTCACCTGATGGCCAAGAGGACTGCAAATAGAGGGCGCACGTGGCTCTTTGCTTTCTAAAGTATTTTAGAAAGATTTAGGAAGAGGATGAGCTTAAAAACACACATTTGTGAGTATGTTAACACTATTGAATCCTAATATTAGCTGATTGGTTGAGAAAACTTGCATTCAATAACATTGGGTCTTAAGTAGGTTGGCATACTTGCATACATACACATATTTTTTTTTCTTTAACTCTTCACATGTTTTTGGTAAGGTTTCCTTATTGTTCAGATATTCCCACTATATATGTCAGTCTTCATCCAGCTTCATACTATACCTCAAAATTTATGCTCTGGATGTGTTTACAGTATTATTTAAGAATATTTTGTTTTGCTATAAAAAAATAAGAAAAGCAAACATACTAAGATGATAGATGAAACTAGGTACAGAAGAAGCTTGAGAGATGTGCTAGACATAAATAATGCAAGTAGGGTATATATGTATTGACAATTGACAGAAAGGGATAAAAAGACCAAGAAATAACAAATATTCATGGTACACTTACATGGGACACATGGAGGACAAGATGATAACGATGCAGTAAAACACGTGAGTCATATAAGACACTCAATTTATGTCCTTCATTTGTGACCCCCATTCTGGCCATATTGACTCTGGCCCCAAGTGTCCTTTACCCTACAAAAGCCGTAGCTGATCAGCAGGTATGTTTTTGCCCTTGTGTCTCACTCATATAGAAAGTGAGTATTGGCTCCAGGCACCTTCTGTCTGCTAAGCCCTCATTTCAACCTCACCATCAAAGGAGATAGTTGAAGTGTGAGAGAGACAGGACATATGAACGTGGCTGGTGGAACAAGGATCCAGTAGCTGCTTCTACCACACGTGTACCCTGTTCTTGGTGTGATACCTTATCCTTTCTCTTTTCCCCTGAATTTTTGCTATACCTCTTTAGTTTATTCAATAAATCTTGTGATTCATGCATCTTAATTTGCTCAGCGAGTCTTTTGTTCCATGACTTCTGGGATAGCCTGGTTGGAAGCAAATGTGGAGGCTACCATTGCATCAGTGTAGTTACTCACACGACAGACCCCCTCATATGATAATCAACCGAAATCTCCTATCATTTGTCATCGTAATATAATAGATTTGTTACTGCGACTTTGATGGTGCCCTCCACAGAACAAGAGTATAAGGAAAATAATGTTAATAGAATGAACTTGATCATTTCAATCACCTAGTAAATTGGTCCAAGGAAGTATTTTTCTTGCAAAAATGAAATGTTTTTGCTTGGACAAGTATATATTTTCTTTGCAATTAAATAACATTCATATTAGAGCATATTTTTATTTAATAGGTTGACTCAAGATCTAGGAAAACTAATAAATCTAGCAGAAGGATCGATTAAGGCATATTGTGAGAGAAAGGCAATCACAAATGGCCCGAGGCCCTCACTACACTAACTGAAGTTACCAACCAAGAACAGCTTTTTAAAATACAGAGCGGAAAAGCTTTTGTTCTATCTTGATCTTTGCAAAAAGAAGTTGGAATGACAAAAAAATTCTAAGCGTGCATGTGTGCATACACATATACACGTGTGCTGCACTCGTATCTATAAATTTTAGCAAAGATTTAGACTAACATTACCCAAAACTACCTATTACTATTTAGCTAAACAAGGTTGAGGGCAGATTGGGAGGATGAATGGTAGTAGTTAGAAAGGGTAAAAATGCCAATTTGATGATAAGAAAGAAGGGAGAACATTTTAGATTGTGATATGCAGATGATTTAAAATACCTAAAATCAGATGGAGATTTTTCTCAATTAAGGGCTAGAATTTAAAAAAAAAAAAAGAAGAAGAAAGAAAGAGAACAAGAAAGGATAGGAAAATGGAACGAAGGAAGGGAAGGAGGATTCAAGCAGCAAGGCACTTCCATCACATGTGTACTCTGAGGAAGGAGGAGGAAGGGAGGGAAGGAGGAAAGGAGAGAAGGTGGAGGAAAGGCAAGTAGGAAGGGAAAGACTGAAGCTGCTGTAGACCTCACAGTGACTGCTTTTGACTCTAAGAGTCTGGAGAGAACCATGGACACATGTTTATTCTTGCTTGAGTGATTAACAAAAGTCTAGCTTGACTCCCTATAAATCATACTTCAATTTATGTTTTTAGCTCAGGCGATAAGATCCAGATAATGTCAAAAACTATTGTATTTTGAATGTTTAAGGGGCTGATTTTTGGGTTAGATTACCCAGGTCCCCTGCTTCTTTCCCTCCTGCCTCTTGCTGTCTGCCTTTGGGCCATTTCACTGCTCATTAACACCTCTACGTCTGTGGGTAAGGTGCTAGGGAAGGAGATTAAACCAAAATCCTTCTGTGCCTTGGATAAAAGGAAGAATAGAATAGAAGTTATTAGTAGAAAATTAAATTTGAGGAATAAACATGAAGTTCAATTATCCTGACTTGCTCTTTCTCTATTTCTTTGAGCCACTGAGAAATTCTTGCATTGCTATTTTATTCAATTTCCTACATGTTTTCTCTAAAACCGATCATCTTAGTAGGGGGACTGAGCATGGGTTAGCAGTTAGACCAAACTGGACTGCCTTCACTGCTTCACTGCTATCAAGTATAAGATGTGTGACCTTGGCAAGTTATATGAACATTCTGATTCTCGGTATTCCCTGTAAAATGCAGACCTGAACATACTGTAGAAAACTAGTTGTCATTTTAACAGCTCTACTAAAGAGATTGAAATATATTAGGACTCAAAACACGTTAGAAACTTGCCTTCCTCTCTTTCCTTCTTTGTCTAAGTAGAAAGAATGAAATTTAATATTTTACTTGTCATTACTTTATTACCTATAAAAAAATTTTTAAGGATAAGATTGTATTTTTGGGACTGCTAGTACTCTATGCTGATATAGCAACTTGAGTAAATCTGTGGCATAATCCACCTAAAGGTCTTTTTAAACAAACTACTTTTTGAAGTTCTGTATCATGGGTCAAGGCTGTTTTACACAAGAGACAATGTAAAAGGAAGTTTTCTTTCCAAAGACTAGATAAAAAATGTATTTTCTGTTAAAGAGAACAAAATGGTTTATGAGTAGCTGGAAAAAATACAATGTATTGTATAAATACTCTATTGAAAAAAATCGTTCAAATTCCGATGCATATTTTTATGGCTGTGTTATATTTATTTTAATTTTGTTAAACAGCAGTTTTGTTCTCTAGTGTTTTAACAACATTATTTAAAACTATTGACCACAAATAAATTTTTATTTGTCATATATAATATTTCTTAGGCAGTTAAATTTATTTTTTCTTGCTGCCATGACAGATTACCATAAACTAAACAGCTTAAAACAACACAAATTATTATTTTACAGTAAGTCAGAAGTCCTACACTTGCTGTCACTGAGCTAAAATTAAGGTTTAATCAGGGCTGCATTCCTTTCTGGAGGCTCTAGAGGAGAATCAGTTTCCTCAGTCATTCAAGGCATTGGCAGAACACAGTTCCTTGTGGTTGAAGGACTGACGTTCCTATTAACCTTGCTGGCTGTCAGCTAGAGACTGAGTGCCAATATGCTTAAGCTTCAGAGTGACCCTCCTGCAGGAGTCCTTCCCATGTGTGTTCCTATGGTTATAGCTTTCTGAAAAAAATAATTTGTCATGGCTTCTTTTCTAATTTTAAATAAAATTTCACCTATATACGGAATTTGTATTCATAATTTTATAAACTTTTTATTAAAGAATGTCTAAAAATTGTGTTAAAAATTATGCAACTTTGGAAAGAAAGAAAATAATCTCAAAGTTTGCCTAATTAAAGGAGAATATACCCCTGCCATAATTCATTTGAATTTACGTGGCTCTTCTTGTGAGTAAAATAGAAATGCATTGTTGAGATCATTTTTATCAACAATTAAATATTGACTAATCACATAAGGTTATACTGACTGATTATTAAAAATGATGCTATATAAATTATAAATTACTTATAAATCATGTGTCTCCTGATAAACTCTACAGGAATATGCATAATAACTAACTGAAAAATAATAGCTTACTTAATAATTTAATACCATAGCAAAATCTCATTATAAGTAAAAGAAAAGTGAATTGGTGTATGTGCATGTATATTTTCTTCTGTTTAGTGAGAGAAATGAACAATGATTTACAGTTTATATTCCTAAAGCGTACCTCTCTTTTCTGGGTAGAATTACTTCTTTGTTTCCCTTTTAATGCACAAATAAGGATAGTAATCCAAAGTATTTTAGAGGAAGGGGAAATTACTTTGGAGATTCCACCTTGACTATGTTCCTTGCTTAGTCTGGTAAAGCTGTATCTATCAGGACCTTCCATTTGGAGTTTTCCTTTTTTCTTTTCAGAAGGGTTGAAGGTTGATTGTAAACCATTCTACATATTTTCTGTCATTTATTTAAAAAGCACCAAATTAGAATAAGCATACTTTTTATTCTGGGTGAAGAGTATAACCATAAGTTTTTTTAATTTTATTGAGGTCATAATAGTTTATAACACTGTGAAATTTCCTGTTTATTATTATTTGTCAGTCACCATATATATGTGCCCCTGTACCCCTTATGCCCACCCCCACCCTATTCCCCTCTGGTAACCACTAATCTATTCACTTTGTCCATGTGTTTGTTTATTTTCCACATATGAGTGAAATTACATGGTGTTTGTCTTTGTCTGGCTTATTTCGCTTAACATAATACCCTCAAGGTCCATCCATGTTGTTGCAAATGGGACAAATTTGTCTTTTTTATGGCTGAGTAGTATTCCATTGTATACATATACCACATTTTCTCTAGCCAATCATCAGTCGAGGGACACTTGGGTTGCTTCCACTTCTTGGCTATAGTGAATAATGCTGCAATGAACATAGGGGTGCATAAGCCTCTTTGGATTGTTGATTTCAAGTTCTTTGGATAAATACCCAGAAGTGGGATAGCTGGATCATAAAGTATTTCTATTTTTTTTTTTTGAGAAATCTCCATACCGTTTTCCATAGAGGCTGCACCAGTTTGCATTCCCACCAGCAGTGTATGAGAGTTCTTTTTTCTCCACATCCTCTCCAACATTTGTTGTTTTTTGTCTTGATAATTATAGCCATTCTAATGGGTATAAGGTGATATCTCATTGTAGTTTTGATTTGCATTTCCCTAATGATTAGTGATGTTGAATATCTTTTCACGTGCCTGTTGGCCATCTGTCTATCTTCTTTGGAAAACTGTCTGTTCATATCCTCTGCCCATTTTTTGATCAGATTGGTTGTTTTTTGGTTGTCAAGCTGTACGAGTTCTTTATACGTTTTGGAAATTAACCCCTTGTTGGATATATGATTTGCATTTGTTTTCTCCCGGTTAGTGGATTGTCTATTCATTTTGTTCATGGTTTCCTTTGCTTTTCAGAAGCTGTTTAGTCTGATGTAGTCCCATCTGTTTATTTTTTCTTCTGTTTCCCTTGCCCAAGCAGACATTGTATTTGAAAAGATCCTTCTAAGACATGTGTCCAAGAGTGTACTGCCTGTATTTTCTTCTAGGAGTTTTATTGTTTCAAGTCTTTGATCCATTTTGAGTTAATTTTTGTGTATGGAGAAAGAAAATGGTCTATTTTCGTTCTTTTGCATGTGGTTGTCCAGTTTTCCCAATACCATTTATTGAAGAGATTTTCTTTTATCCATTGTATATTCTTGGCTCCTTTGTCAAAGATTAGCTGTCTGCAGATGTGAACCATACTTTTTTTCCCCTTCTGGTTGTTGTTGTTTTTGTATTTAGAGGTTTAACTTCTTCATCTCTGGAGGTGATTTGATCACCTGGGAGAAAGAGTGGGAGAGCTAACTCTGGGTTAGTAGATATTGTGACTGGTTATGGCCCAGCACCTCTGAGAGGTCCTTGTATCCTGGTAAATAATTATCCTACAAAGTAAAACAGCTGGTTTGTTAAAACCTGTCATATTGGACTAAGGCCCATTTAGATACAAAGTTCCTATACTGAATGTAACTTTAAGATAGTTCCTCCCCTTAAAGTGTGCTCCTCCCACTCCCATAGCAGTGGACAGATGAAAAGAGCTCGTCTCACTTGTCATGCTTCAGACCTGACCTTCTTGAGAAGGAGGAGAAGTGGAAGGTAACAGTGATTCATCCCCAAGGACACTGCAATATTTGCTGAGAAGATAAAGCTGTCCCATATCCCTCAGACTGCCCATTCCCCAAAATCAGTGCTTTGGTGCTCAGCTGTATATCCATAATGCCCTCAAATCTATCTCTTCACATTGTGAGGTGACAGGGAATTATGATTTAACACATAAGATTCTGGATATCTTGAGAATCCTTCATGTGAGTGTAACTTTCATGAGTAAGCAGGTCAGAGCAATTCTGAAAACACGCTGTCTGAGGGCTCCACATATCCTAGCAATAGTAGGTCCTAAGACCTAGCAATTTTGCCCAGAATTGGATGATTTTCAAGGACACAGTATGGAGAGTATCAAGCATCTCTTTGCCATATTAAGCAGAGGCAATGTAGGAAACATTTGGAAGAATAATAGAATAACAGGTTGACATTTGGGTGAGTAATTTACCCTTTAAATGATGCAGAGTAGCACACCATATATGTGCACATGTGTATATACACATACACACATGTGTAAATTTAGTTTGAGTTTTACTGTTTTGAAAGAAATGGTTTTCACCTATGGCAAATCATTAAGCAAAATTCACATAGGATACAACTCAATTTTATTCCACGTTATTATAATGGAAATACATAAAATGTCTTTAGACTTTCTCACATGCCATTCTGAAGTTTTTAGTTGACTCTGAATTAATGTGGCATCTTTCTTTGATCACAACTTAAAAATCAACCCAGATTTCCCCCAATGTTATGTAATAGATTACATTTTTCTTCTTGTAACTCATGACCTCAATCACTTAATCATAATTTTAAAATGATATTAGGGGTTATTTTAATACCTGTTTCAAAGATCACCATGAATTTTATTATTATTTAAGAAAAGTTAGCATAATTAAATTGTATAAACCTATATTCATATAAAAATATAGTATGCGGTATTTCAGTTTTCTGTGCTTAAATATGGATTATGAGGCAATAGAAAGCTGGATTCAAGGGAAATATAAAAATATCTTTTTCTCCTTGTATGTCTACTTTTTATAAAATATTGTGACAACAGAAACATGCTCTATATCAATTCATTTTTTAAAAAAACTATCTAATTATAATATGCCATGGTGACTGACATGCATTATGTTCAATATTCAGAAAAGCACTGCTATTCCAATAAAAAAATTATACAGTGCTACCTACCATGACCTTGCAGAATATACTAATAACAGTTTTCTCTTCCAAAATATTTCCACGTGTGACAATTCCTATTTCCTGTGGCATTATAAGAAAAGCTGTCCAATTAGCCATAAATATATCAGTCTACCTATAAAAGTTCACTACCCACATGGCAATTCCATTTGCGATTTTCCTTGGTAAATAGATATTGAATATTTGAAGGAGGAGGTTGTTTCAAAAGTCTAGAAGATGAAAAAAACATTCCTGTTAGGATTCCTTATATTCTGGTGGGCAACCAAATTGTTATTTGGAAAGTTACATTGATATTGTGGTAGTGTCCAAGTACATTACCACGCAGATTATCCCAGAGACAGTCACAAACCAAATTAAGGAGCAAAGATCTCATGGCTTATTGTATTCCTTTAAAACACAGCAAGCAACAAAGGTGAGGATAAGGGCTTGGCTAACACCTAGAACAGGGTGAAAGTGGGGTAGAAAGAACACTTATCTTAATCCTGTATTAACCAATGTTCTTATGTTCTGTATCTCTGTCTGCCACATCACACTTCTGCTCTGATCATATGTATACAAGACCAGAGTTATGGATGAACAAGGGGGTTCATCAGACAAAAGACACATAGAGCAGACACATATTCCCTTTATCAGAGTGACTTGGCCAACTCCTCCTTGTCACAGATATATCTCCCCAGATAGCCTGACGAACAGTCATGGTTTTTATTTGTTTCTGGGGAATAATACGTATGGAGCCAGCATGAGATCATACCAGTTGTCATTAGTGGAGGGGAGGGTACCATTTAAGAATGACATAAGCTACCAACCTGGAGGTAACATGATCTGCCCCTTATATTGAGGTCTTTCCATCCCTTCCCATCTACATATAACATTCTTATTTGCTCTAGCCCTTTAATCATATATTCCTTTTATTCTATCTTTAATGAGTCTTATAAGTTTCTGACTTACTCTCTGTATTTCATATATCTTACTAATTCTGCCTATATATCACAAGCTACTAAATCATTTAATATCTATAATTAGCATTTTTGGAAGTTTAATATCACTTTTTGTTTTATTTGTTTTGCTTTTGCCCTGTACAGCAGAATTCAATATTTCCAAATAGTACTGCAAAGATGTATTATGAAAAAAAATTAGTCTTCAAGAATTACTCGTTAATATCTTGCCAATTGATTCAAACAGTCATTCTAAGCAAAAATGACCTTGCATCTGCGACAGCTTAGAAGTAATCTGACCTATGTGGAACAATATCATCCAGGTAGTAACAAATTGTTGCAGTGGCATAAGATGATTACTGTAAGTATTTCATTACCATGTTAAAAATGTGTGGAGTGCATGAGGCACCAGATTCTGCTCGGGCTGCTTTTTGTTCTGTGTTATAATTTGATGGAAGGATAGCAGAGAAGTGTGCTTTGGGCTTCACTCAACTTCTTCAATAATGACTTTCTCCCTAAGTAAAATGAGCCTATATACAATAGTTGGATTGATTTCCTAAAAGCTTCTCTAATGGAATAACAGAAAAAAATATATGTTGCCGTATTAAAGTAAAAAAAAAAAAGGACATCTAAAAGTTGTTAAGTTTGGTTTGGTTCTACTATGTAAGTACTTCAACCCCAACCATTTTGGCAGTTGACAAACCACTAAATTCTGGACTTATGACCGTGGTCCAAACTTCACCCTATACTAAAGTGCTCAGAATTCCTGACTTATATCATGACTGCTATGATGACTGGCCATTTCTCTTACTTTGAATATATGGTTTAGCATATGTCACTGTTATCCCAGCTAAAATATTTGAATCTTCTAGAAAAGTCAGTTATTCCTCCAATGATATTACCTAGGTGTTTCTAGGAATTCCCTCTTTTGTTTTGTTTTTCCTCAATCCCGTGTTCTTTTCCCTAAGCAGACTCATAATATAATTACCCAACATACTCCAGTCATACAAGAGGAAATTAAGAAAAATTAGATTTAGTCCACATACAGTTACTTATCCATTTAGCTAACTTTAACATTTACAAGATATTGACTCCTCAGAAATACTTTTCTTTCCAAAATTTCTGTTTCTGGATATAGAAATAAATTTGTAGATGATGAAAATTGGAAATTGTTGCTGAGATGATCATTGCTGACTCTAAAGCAGTCTCCAAATTTCAATTACTGGCAGCTGAGAACATATGCTCCTCAATGTATCTCAAGCAACTATCAAATAGAAGAGCAGGAGAATATTTCTCTTTCTAATTATTTTTTCCAGAATTTTATCATTTTTCTTTTAGGATTTGGCCACCATGGAAGATGATAACTTTAATGTGGTAAAGTGGTAACACAGCTATCTAAGGGGTAATCATCAGAACATGCTGGTTGAAAAGCTTGAAATATTTCATGCTAAAAATATATATTTCACGATTGACATTAGACAGAAGATGTCAATAGGTATAATCTTATCTTATCTTATCTGTTCTTGTGTGTTTAATTTTGAGATTGATTTTACAGAAATTCAAAGAAAAGCATGAGCAATCACTTTCATAGAATTATAACGTTTTTTTTGGTGAGGCATATTGTCCCTAGCTAACATCCATTGCCAATCCTCCTCTTTCTGCTTGAGGAAGATTGTCCCTGAGCTAACATCTGTGCCAATCTTATTCTATGTTTTTGTATGTAGGATGCCACCACAGCATGGGTTGATGAACACCGGGATCTGAACCTGCGAACCCCAGGCAGCTGAAGGGAGTGTGTGAACTTAACCATTATGCCACGGGGCCAGCCTCTATAACTTTTAAATTTGAAAAAGCATTATCTACATTTTGCTAAGTTATTATGTTTTTTAAAAATCTTACCATTCAATTTATTAGCATTTTCAATAATTTGATTTTCATATTTTTATATTAGATATTAGAAAAACCTGTATCTGGGGATGCTCACTATTCAGAAACAATGTTTTAATGAACTACATGTATTCCTACTGTGGTCCTCAATATTTTTTTGCTCATTTAATAGATATATAATGAGTTTCTAAATCACTTCTAAACTACAGATACACAATAAAAAGTACTCTCACCTTTTGAATTATATGCCCTTGTGAATTACATGTCCTTGTGAATAAAGAGTGACAAGAAATGGGAGGGAACACCATTATATAGATGTGATATACGAGGAGAGACATGAATGAAGTAAAGAATTGAACTATACAAACTATGCAAAATTTGGGGAAGAGTATCATATTCAAAAAACCAAGCAAGCCCAGAGGACCTGAAGAGAAGCGAGGATGGCATTGTTAGAGTAACAGGTGATGATTAGTGTGAACAGAGAAGAGTGAGTGAGATTGGTAGCACTGGGAAATTAGATTGGAGATAGAAGCAGGGGCAAGTTCAAGACCACATGCAGGGAGACAAAGCCAGAGCGATAGGGCGTACTTGGTGAGAATTTGGTGGATATTGTATAGTATTTGAAGGAAGAATCAAGAATATTATCTGATAAAGTGGGTATAAGTTAAAGAGGAGTCAAGAAGGATTTCTGGATTTTTTGTTTAGCAACTAGCTGAACTGTACCATCACTTCCTGAGAAGGAAAATACCAGGGAAGAGACAGTTTAGGTGGGGGAAAGAAAAAGGTCTACTAGGAACATTTTGAATTTAAGATGCTTATTAGACACCAAAATTGATACATCAAATAGGCAACTGGACAAACAAATCTTGAATTTAGATAAGAATATGGGATGGAATTAAAATATGGCAGTCATCATTATGTTACCAGAGACATATCCAGGTTCTTTACCCACCACACAAGAGGGGCCAAATAAAACTAGAACACCAGCCTTACGGCAAGGAAAGAGTTTTTATTTCGGGTGACGTCAGCCGGGAGATGAGAGCTCTCAAATTTGTCCCGTCTCCCCTAAAGATGGGAGGCAGGGGGTTTTAAAGGTTGCAAGGGAGAGCATGTGCTGGGGTTTTAGGTGAGGGAGGGGGAGCATGTGGACGTGCTGGTGGGCACCTTCCCACCAGCCTGTGTTTGGCCTTGAAGACTGAATTTCTTTCCCTTGACTGTCTGGACTTCTCTTGTTAGTTTTCATCTTCAGCCTGCATTTGGCCTTGTGAGGCTGAATCTTGATGTCTGGACCTTGATTTCCTGGGAAAGACAGCTCACTCATATACTAAGGAGGGACAGAAAGACCTGGTTAAACAACCGTTGATTATGCTGAATATGCACAGCTGCAGTTAGCAAAGCTTATCTCAAAGTTTTTGTGATCTTCTTCTAGCCCAGGGAAGATTTTTTAACCTCTTCTTGCTCAGTTTCAATTATATTGATGGAACTTTGAAACCTTGGAACTAGATACAATCACCAAGAAGTTAACGTAAATGAAGAGTATAGAAAGTGCTAACCTCTGGTGCACTTCAACAGTTAAAGATGGGGAGAAGAGGATTTGGCAAGAATGACTAAGCATGGTAGGTCAGGTGCTACATATTTCTGCATTATCTAGAAATGAAGTGAAAAATGTGTTTTATGAAAGAATTGCTGAGTGTGAGAGTAAGGTGAAGATTCAGTATGTCAGGATTGGAAAGATGAAGGTCATTGTTGACCCTGACAAAAACAATTTTGGTGAGTGGTAAGTATAAAACCTAATGGAAGAGAAAAAGTGGTAAAAAAAAAAAAAAAGACACAGAAACTTCAGAAGAAAAAAATAAAATAAATAAAATAAAATTTTTGAGTCATTTGCCTATAAGAAGGTACAGAAATATGAATCAGAAACTTGGGAAGAGGAGAGTCTATGAAAAACAAGATGGATGTTTTTGTTCCTGTGCTGAAAGCTATTTTACCTAGAGAAGATTTTGGTATGAAGTTAAATTGAATGCAGCTGTCTACTCCTCCTTAGCCCCGTGATGGAAACACACACCTCTGCCCTGTCCCAGTTCCATTTACTTTCTATGGTGTCACAATACGAAAATGAGCTGGTTGCAGCTAGAGATGTGAGAACTTGGAGCCACGGTTCTATCACCCGTGACGGTATCTTCAGGCTCCAAATCAGTTGCAACAACTCTGTAAGTAGCAACACGCTTCTGGTTAATGTCCCCGTTCTTCCTCTCCCACCACCCCTACCTGAGACCTAGCCTGGATCCCTCAATCTGGAACTTAAGACTGCTGAAGATAAAGACTACGGCTCCTACTACACTGTTAGTGACTACCCAATGGTGAAGTTTTTTTTCAGCATCCCATTTACATTGAGGTCTCCCTCCACCACAGAACTGACCCTTACCGAGGGCTGCTCCTATGTCAATGTTGGGGGATGTCCAGTACAAACCCCCTGCATCAGTCACAGCGGCCTATGCTGATGAAGAGATACTCCTACAATGGAGAAAATTATCGGACCCAACTGATCCCTGTCCAGAAAACCTTGGATCTGTCATTTCCTTCTCACTGCCAGCACTTTAGCATTTTCACCTTCAGCTTTGAGGACTCCGTGGCAAAGCATGTGTTCAGGAGACCGGTGTATCTGCATGGCAGTGCATCAGTCTGCCAGCTTGCTGGGACATCATCCTGTTTCATAACCTGTCTGGTTGCCAGGAGAAGAAAAATCTCTGGCATCCATTTTCAGAACACTACTGTTAGCATCTCTAGCAAGGGTCACATGATTTTTCTCCAAGCCACTAAGGACTCTTCAGAAAAACTCTAAAGAATACTCAAGTTCTCCTGTAGACTCCCAACCTCTGTGGGTGGCAGGCCTTTCTGGGGCCTTAATCATTGGAGCCTCATTAGTGTCTTACTTGTCTATCAGGAAACGAAGATGAGTTACCCAGACCTAATATGTTAATAAAACTGTTCACCCCTTCTATCTGTCTTTCTGAGTCAAATGGCTGCTGAGATTGAAAGTGAGATTGTAATTTTTTGGTATTGTTGGAAGAAAGAATATTTGCATGAGTTTTACCTTCTTAGACTGATAAAAAGCTTGAGTACCAGGAAAGAGTCTTGAAGTTAGGATATGAACATAGCGGATTCCAGATGGAACTTGCTCCCCAGAAATCCTTGACATTTGGAGAAAGTAAAAAATGACTTCATGGAATTGTTCTTAAGCTTCTTCCTTCTCAAAATAACCACTAAATATTTGGAATTGCTAACTGTCTATCCTATCTTTGAAATTTGGAAGTTCTGAAGTGATCTGGGAGAATGAGGGCTTCCTGAAAGTGAGTTAGGCCAAGCTACAATCCTGCCAACCAACAGGAGTTAGCTTCACCTTCTACCTTGTTGTAGTACCAGCCTGCTTGGGGTATTCCAACAATTAGAACTGAGTTCAATGAGCTGAAAATGAAAAGTAACAACTTAACCTGACAAGACTACCAGCCAGAATAAGAACATAAATTTGGCCTTTTAGAGACACTGGGGAAGTCAGAAGACATTTTTATATGAAAATATTAAAAAAATAAAATAAAATAAAGAAATATAAGGCTGGAAAAACAAAGAACCTTCCTCCACTTATTCAGAGTTTTTAGGCTTATATTAAATCTCCCACCCAGCACAGCTTCTGCATCACTGATTGTTTCCAGGTAAAAAGCTGCAGATCATTAGCTCGCGTCATTTTTTTTACATCATTTTCCTTATTCTTTCTGTGATTTTATTACCTCATATTTCTCTCTTTATTCTGAGTCCATTTTTCCCCTGAGAGTACAGAGAAGTATATACTTTTATTTTTTTCTTTTCATTTGATTTATTTATTATATACCCCCTGCTTTCTATCATTTCCTCTCATTTTAGTGTCTGCTCTCCTTTCAAGAATAATGTGGAAAAGGCTGTTTAGAGTAAACTGGAAAACTAGCACTCTATATGGCACACATTGCCCCAAAAACTCTCACAGGAATTCTGAATGTCTTTGATCTTATGTATAGCCATCCCACTATCTGCGTAACAAATTATCCCAAAATTTAGTGGCCTAAAACAACGATCGTGGGGCCAGTCTGGTGGCATAGTGGTTAAGTTTGCATGCTCTGCTTTGGGGGCCTGGGGTTCGCTGATTTGGATCCTGGGTGCTGACCTGTGCACAGCTCATCAAGCCATGCTGTGGCAGCATCCCATATACAACATAGAGGAACATGGGCACTGATATTAGCTCAGGGCTAATCTTCCTCAGCAAAAAGAGGAAGATTGGCAATGGATGTTAGCTCAGGGTCAATCGTCCTCACCAAAAAAAAAAAAAAAAAAAATGACCATTTTATTATCTCTCATCAGTTGGTGGGTTATGAATTCCAGCAGGCTGACTTTTCCATTCCACATGTTGTCAATAGATGTCACTGAGTGGTTTTCAGCTGGCAGAGGGGCTGGTGTGGAGGATCCAAGGTACTTGGCCTCACATGTTTTGTGCCTTGGCAGAGAGAGTTGGAAGGCTGGGCTCAACTAGGACTCTTGAGCAGAGAACCTACAAGAAGCCTTGCCGATGTTGTGGTCAGACTTCTTACGTTACAGCTCAGAGATCCCGAGACAGTGAGGTCTGGGTGGAAGCTGGAGAGACTCTTATGTCCCTGTTTCAAATGTCCCAGAATGTCACTGTTGCTGCATTTGATTGGTCAAATCATTAAGGCCAGTCCAGGTTCAAAGGAGGGGAATTAGAGTCTGCCTATGAGTGGAGGAGTAGCAAACAATATGTGGCCATCCTTAATATATCACAATGTCACTCTTCAGTTTTTAGTGTTTGCCTCTGCCCACCTGCCCCATCCCTTTCAGGGAGAGCAGGTTATGAAGGTGGGCTTATAACATAGCTCACAGTAAAGCCCTATAAGTCAATTATTACACTAGGTTTTTTAGTGCCTAACTATCACTACTTAGCTTGCGCTCTCTGCAGCTATAAAGCCAAATGTGGCTTTATCTCTTTCATGCACTGAGCCATAAAGCCAGGACATTTCTCAGGGTGAGGAATCCTAACTAGAGTTTGCAATTATGTGTCTTATTCATGATGGTTATGAAACTATCTGACTTTCAACTTTAAATCCAAGTATTTAAAAGTATTTATACTTCGCTTTTTGATGCTGGAGTGGGGACTCTGCAATCTACAACTCTTTGTCATGTGAATTCCTCTTATGCTTTTTCAGTACAGGCAATGGAGGGACACCGAGAGGCAGGAGCAGAAAAGAAGGGACTTGGTAGTTTCAATTTGCCTATTCCTCCTATCAGTGTCACTTCATCAGTCTTGCTTTGCTCTGACTACAGCAGTGGTTTCCAATTTCTAGCATATTTTGGCTCTTTCTGAAACATCTTCACCACCCACCCCTTCCCCTGGGGGGTTACCAGGACTAGGCTGACTTTCAGCTCTACAAGACCCCTCTGAACAGACGTGATGCCAGCACTAACAGATGAGGCCATCTCCTGAGGAGTTCTCAGCCCTGACTCTGTGGGACCCTTCTTTTGAGCTCCTGAAGTACTAGGTGGCACTCCTTGCTCTGAGGTCTTTGTTATTGTCTGCAAGACCCCTCCTGGCCACCCCTGGGTTACCAGAGTAGCTGGCTGGCACTCCGTCTACACATGTCTGATTCCCAAATCTATGTGGATCCTACTCTTGGCTTCTAGGTTCTGAAAACTCTAAACTTTTTTCCCATCTCTAAAAGCAGTACCAATTTCCTCATTTATCACCCCTTCCCTACCTCATTTCTTCCCATTTTGCTATTTAAATTCTCCAATATCTGCTTAATCAATTTCTTAAATTAAATTATCTCTGTTGAAATAGCCAGTGTAATTTCCATTTTTCTTGAACTCTTACTGACACACCATATCTATCCTCCTTCATTCTTCATTCCCTTATTGACTGCCTCAGGAAAATACAAGGTGAAATTCCGGGACATTTGTAGTGGCTCGACTTTCTTCAATCCTTTTAATATCTCAGAAAAAACCTAATTCATGCATAAAGTCCCTTTCTGCTTAGAAGAACTTCAATAGTTTCTTCATCCTGAAACCAAACCCAGCCTAATACAGAAATTGATCTGGAGAAAATAGCAGAAAACTGACTGAGATTAGGGCCTAAGAGAGAACACCTAAGAATAAGTCATTTTTACTCTATAAGTTTCCTTTCTATTGGTAATAATAAAATTTTATAGAAGTACTTGCATAACAGTTTTTTGTCTTTTCAGGAATTTTTCTTTGCCTCTGACCTGGCTACTTAACTTCATCTGCAGACTAAACTTACTCTAGGTGTCTTCCTTCCTCCCTCATCTAGGTGAGACTTGCATTAAAATTGACCATGCATTAAGTACTATAAAGAGTGTTATTGTACTTTTAGAAAAAAGTTATATAACTCTGGATGAGGGGCTTCAGATAAGGCTTTACAGGTACTAAGATAACTCATCAAAGGAGTGTGTTGGAATTGCCAGAGTTAAGGGAATAGAGATGTGTCGGGAGTTAAAATAACTGCGTGTGATTTGTATGGTGGTGGATGATAATTAGCCCTTGGGTGGTGAACATGATGTAGTCTACACAGAAATCGAAATATAGTGATGTACACCTGAAATGTATATAATGTTATAAACGAATGTTGCTTCAATAAAATTAAATAAATGCACAAAAAATAACTGCATGCGAAAACTTGTTGGACCAATTCTTGGTTTATTCACATAGATTTTGATAAGTCTTATATCAGTAACTCATGAATTCAGCATTTATTCAGATTTTCTTATCATATTACTCTGATATTGGACTCTAATTCCACCCCCCAAAAGTATTTTATTCTTTTTGCTTAAGACTTTACATTGTATCCCTATTCTAGAACCACTATCTCTGTTATTAACTCCTTAACTTAATCTCCTCCTTAACTTAATCTCATTATCTTCCACCCACACCAAATATGGCATTAATTCTATATCCAGATTTTGTGGCTGTATCACTATATCTCCTAGAGGTCCTGTCCATTCAAGTGAGTTCCCATGGTATCACAATTATTTCCACATATCTGCCGAAATTTCCAGTTTCCCCCTCTACTTTATCTTCTCATTGATGGCTCCTCTTGGAAGGCCTCCATGACTTGCATTGGCAAACTTCCTTGATCTTCTTACCAGAATAATTGTGCCTACTGTTCACTGCTGAGACTTTTCTGTATTAAATCACTATAATCTTTGTGTATGAGTATTCCTGATCTAATCTAGATTAAAAAGAGGAGTGAATAAAGCTCATTATAATTTTTCATTTCTCAGTGGGACTAAAATATAAGGAGCATAGATAGAGAAATAATGAGAAACAGCTGAAGGATAAAAATTTCTGGGTACTGTGGGAGGAAAATAGGAGAAAAATGGGGGTTCAATATGAAACCCACAGGGCTATTAATGGCAGTGCATAAAAGAAGCTGCTTGTGAATTTTATTACTCGAACAAAAAGAAAGACTGACGAAATAAAAGTCTTCAAGTTACTATTTTCTAAGAGGCAGCTATTTGGGACAGAGGTTTTCTAATCTCCTATATGAATGTAAGTTATGGTCATATTACAGAGGCCACAGTTTTAGCACCACTTATAAATTCTTCCGGATATCACGTTTAAGATGGAATCATTAAATTGTCCTTGTTAAGTCTACCAGGATTGCATGCACAGTATAACTATGTTGACCTGGCAATGAGAAGAGACTAAGTCAAGCTCAGGTACCCTTATTCCAAATCCCCTGGTACTTTTCTCACTAAATCCCACACCTTAATATAGGGATTGGAGGCACAGCACATATTATAGTGTATTCAAGGTGAGAGAATAAAAGTACTATTCAGATACATTCCAATTTTAAATTTCATAAGACAAATACCTTTAGTACAGTTTTGTTTCAATATCTCAATTCACTTATTATTCAATTCACTATGCAGTGATATGAAATAGAAAAAAAATAAGTTAATATCGTCTACTGATCTGGCTTCCCCACTAGAGACTAGCTTTCTTATGAATTCAGTTGTCTTCCTTTTACCAGATAAATTTGTGCAGCCACTCAGTCTTTTACGCTAATTGAAAAAATGCTGATTTTGTGCACTGATGGACTACAAAACTTCACTGGAGATTTTCTATGATTATAAGTACATTTGATCATTTTAAATAGAGCTCAGGGACTAGATAGCAGGGAAACTAATTCATCTCTGTTTCGAAGGTCTGTTCCCAGCATAGAGGCATTTTCTAATTCTACTCATTACATCTTCTGAGAAAAAGAATTTTAAGTATTTTATCAGAGTTTTAATGAGGAAAAATTCACTTAATGAAGTCTAAAATCTATATGTGATTTTTGGGTATTATAATTAGAATGGGCAGATATATTCAGTGAATAGATTTATTAATGGCCTTTAAAGTTATCTTATTTTTATTTAAATTGGATGCCAAAATTAATTTTTAAGGGTCTGCAATTCATACCTTCATATCTCACCAACTTATGGGTACGAATGATGCTAGTATGATCTTAACATCAGCAGTAGATTTTTTTGTCTTCACAGCTTTAGTTAGCCTGCAGATCCATCCTCTTTGCCACTTAAAGGAGCCCCACTGTCACTAAATAAAGACATTAACGATTTTCTGACACTCCTAAAGCAGATAATACTTAAGAAGTTTTGCCCCAAAATACAAGACTTGGTTGGGAATAATTGCTTTTCTCCAAACACTGTATTTCCTTGTATCTTGAAGCATTATTAATGTTTTCATTAAACAATGACTTTGCGACAGGCTTTACATTTTAGATGCTAGGAGCTTAATGATGAACAAGAAAAAAAAGGAAAGACTCTGCTCTCGTGAACTACACATCTGTAGAAGATGATGAGAGATGAATAATAAATAAGGTAACATAAAATGAAATTAAAAAAGAAACATAAAATGAATAATAAATAAGGAAACACAAATAAGGAAATTGTAAATGAGATAAGAAATTGAATAGGTGGGTGTGGTAGAGAATGACAGGGGTAGATGCTTCTTTATACAGAGGGATCAGGGAAGGCTTTCCTGAGAAAATAACATGACCTGAAACCCAAGGAATGAAGAGAAGCTAGTCACAAAAAAACAAAACAAAGCCAAACAAAAACAGAACTAAGCAAGCAAACAAGAAAACCAGAGAAAAAGTGGCTAAGATAGAAGGAACAACTAATGCAAACCTTGTGAAGAGTGAATAAACGGGTTGAATTAAAAACACACAAAAAACATAAAGGGGATGATGGAACTGTAACCACAACCTTGGGACCTGCTACCTTGCCACAGTGTCTTTCTCTAATCTACCAAAAACAAACAAACTTCTGCTTTCTTACCCTTGTAGGACATTTGGTCCTACCCAAAATGTCCACGGAGACATTTGGTCCATGATTAGTTAAATAATACAAATATTCAACTTCATTATACTTTTATTTACATTATTTTTGTTGTAATTCATGGTCAATTTTGGATTTCACATTTTTTCTTTTCTTCCTCTTGATGAAGTTCGGCAGCGTTACTCTTAAGTTGATGAGCAATTGCTCTCGGGTATATATTGACCTGATTATTAACTTTGTATTTGTCATATCTGTTAACAATTTCAGTCATATCAACTTCATTTTGTTAGTACCATCGAGAAGTTGGTGGTTGTATTTGAGTGTGACCACCAAGAACCTGAGTGATAACTTGTTTATTTCTTTGCTGTTTATCTTTTAACTTGTTTATTTCTTTGCTGTTTATCTTTTAACACTTCAATAAATCTCCAAATTAAAAGAAGATGCACTACCACCAGCTTTTGAAATTTGCCATGCCAGCCTTCCACTGCATTGTTCTTCCTGTGATCACCGTTCAGTACTGATGTATAGACATTCCAAGTTTCTGGTGGAAATCTTGGAGCTTCTGGTCATCTTCTGCCTCTACCAGGCCTTCCGTGGATGTGCACTCTTTCAACATAATCCCTTAGTTCCTCTAAATTTTCTTCTGCATTCTCCACAATGTACTCATAATTTTCATTTACGTGTTCCAAAATCACAAATGGAAGTTCAAACGACATGGATGCACTCTTACAGGTGTTACTTTCTGTTGTCATATACTTGAATGTTAGACCCAAAGAAGATATTTTTTTGCCACAGTGATTGTGTAAAGTGAAACAAGTATCCTTTTACTTGTGTATTTGGTATGAGTAGTCAAATTACATTCATATTTGCGATCTTGAAATCCATTATACACAGTGAAGGGGTAATGCCAAGATTTCTTTCCCACTCATATGCAAGTACTTTCTCATACACATATCTGTAAGTGTCTTTTCACCTTTTCATTGTGAATGCATAAATCAATGGTATAGTATAACCCTATACTACACCGTGCACAGTAAATAAATGAGTGAACTGTGTTGGTGCCGTCTTGAAGGTACCATTGCTGAATAACGTGGTACTGGCACTTAAACATTGAATACCATTGTAGTTGTGTAAAGAAGAATTCTTTTGTCATCTTGGGCACTGGAATGATGCATAAAAAATGGTTCTCTGTGTCTGGTCACTTTATACTCCTCTTGAATTTCAATTCCATGCAATGAAGTTGAGTTTGGAGGTCGATGTCTGTTTTGAATTCTATTTAATTGCCTCTTTAATGAGTTTCTTTCTGGTAACATTAACAGGACCTCTTCATCATGAGTAGCATGGAGAGTTCTTCGAAGTACCTGTGATGGTGTTGCATTTGGTTCTTCTTCGGCCTGTCATTTCAACCTATTCAGAGTTTTCCTTACTTATCTTTCAACACAAACCTTATGCTAATGTTTTCCTGTCTCATATGAATGATTGTAATGTCATCCAAATCCTGATGAGTTGTACATCAGGCATGCTCCTCTCTTCACAACACCAGTACCTTTTACTTCTATCTCTGGTAAAGGAATGAAAATGGTAACAAAAACCATTATAATGTAACATTGGCTTTTCTTGTTGTGAGTATACTATTTCTGCCATATTCCACTGACAATTTTCAAATAAAGATATCATATCACCTAGCAACAGAAGAAGGTTTTTGTTTTTGCTTTTATTTTTCTTTCATAGCCTTCTGACCAGTGGTCACTGGTTTGCTGGTAGGCTAGACCTTACTAATGTCTTATGGATTCAACATCCCTTTAGGCTAGGCCGGATCAGCCAGTAGGTAGACACCAGCTGAGGGCATGGGGGTCCACACTGATTGACAGGTGTGGGAGTCACACCCACTAAAACCTCTCTAAATAGCATCAGAGGCTTCCTGCAGTCTACCTCAGTCTACCTCTATAGGACGTTGATTCAAGGGAAACATCGCCCATTAACCCTGGGCAATGGGATAGTTGTAGGGGGGTTAATTAGATGCCCAATATCCCCCTCATGGTGGCTATTACACCCCACTGCTATGTGGTAGGAGAATCACACCCATTCTCACTCCTCCCGAACAAATGAGACGTTCTGCAAAATGTTTACCTCAACACATTCACCGCCCATTTTACACAGAACCTGAACCAAGTTCCTCCTTTCAAACTCTTCCCTTATTGAATGACCTAGCCACATTTAACCAACTTCCCAGTGACATATTAATAAACTATACACCGCGAGATCCCATCTTCAAATTAACAACCTCAGTGCATTTCTCTAACTGTAGGACTCTTCCTCAGTACACAGTTAACATAAATCCTGCTCTTCTGCAAGTTTCAAATGCTGACCCACCTAACTAACCTCATGTGCCATTACCAGCTAAGCTACCAAGGCAAGAAAGGTTATCATTGGCCACAATACAATTATTGGACAAATAAAACATGTCAGTATTTTTTGTGTATTAGTCCTGTAAACCAAAAGTATAAATAAACGTTATGGGTTATTTGAACCCAGGGATGTGTCTACTTGTGAACATTTTTGATAGGACCAAATATCAAGGACCATTTGGCATGAACCAAGTATGCTCATGGATGTTTTCAATAGGACCAAAATTTCAAGGACCTTTTGGTGTGGACCAAAGTCTCCATGGATGTCTTGGACAGGACCAAATGTCTGCTAATCCTTTCTCACCCCTTTTAAAAATAGAATCTTACCTGATGTATAGGTATCTGCCATGGTCCCATTAGAACATAGAAACCAGAGCAAATAATTCAGGAGAGTATAATAAAAAGATAAATTTTGAGACATGTGGGAAAATTTAAGGCACCCAATAAAGGATGTTGAGGCAAACAGACTAGCAATAATTAAAGGTCGTTATCACCCCTAAGACTAAAGAGAGAAAGTCAGGAAATCAAGCTCTTGAAATCCAGGGAGATCTGGAACCATTGAGTAGTGGCCAACAGAAAAATAAATTAGTCAATGAGAGATTCAACCACTGCCTAAATGTGGCCCAGAGCAAAGATAAAGAGAGGAAGAACTATCCCAATCTCTCTTTGTCTCTCACCTTCCCTCCTCCCTGTTAGTATCTTCCATTAGCTGGACATAACAGCACACTAGCTAACCTAGGAGAGTGAGAAATGCAATGTCTTGGGACTTGCATAGAGCAGTAATGGAAGAACTGAGAATGCCTCTGAGGTATGGGAAGTGCTAACTGAAAAGAAGGAGCACAGTGTGCAGATCGATACTTGTGAGTAAGGTAAAAAAACATATGTCCTAAAAAAGCAGTGTCTGAGAACCAAATTCAGGCAAGCAAATTTTCCTTTTACACATAAATAAAATTCAACAAAAAAGAGGCCAAATAATTGTCCTTGGTTTGGAAATATGTAAGGGAAATACTTCCTTCTAAAACTTAAAATTATAAAACCACCTTATTGATTGAAATTAGCCATTTGTCTAAATCCAGCCCTAAGAGACAATTTGCAGCATTGTTAAGGGATAGTTTAGTTTTCCTCTGGGGAAAAAAATTGGTAGGTAGATAACAAATAAAGTTTGTGGCAACCGTACATAAAGTTTACTTGATGATTGATTAATGGTTATTATTTTGAGACTGAAAGAAAATCTGTAACTGTGATAACTTTGAGCACTCTTAGGGCAAAGTATGCCTCCACCTGATTGATTGAACCAGGATATTATAGCTTAATAATAGAAGTCATTAGGTCTTTTCACTCTCTCTGATTTCAATAAACAAATTTCTCATTCATTAATTCAGTTTTGTTTCAGGTTCCTACTAAGATACTGAAATAGAATGCATTGTTGGCTCATTCTGTCAAGGTCCTAGAGAACTACAGGAGTGATGGTGGTGGGGATCAAGATAAGTAGGAAGTAGTGAGTGGAAAGTTCTTTCTAACTAGTATAAGTAGACCGGTAGTACTAAACTTGAACAAGAGGCTTCTGGACTAATTGTGGGAGAAAAAAATATGGAAAGGGCTACTCCTGTTCTACTCTTGCTTCTCTACCTTCTTTACTTGGGACAATCAATGTTGTCTTCCATATTTGCCGATGTTCAAACTTATGATGCAGGTGACCTAATAAGTAAAATCAGGGCGGTGCAAAATGTCTTCAAATATGAAGAATTGAGAGGAACAGGGAGGGGTTTTGACTTGCCAAACACAGTGATTTCCACATCCTTCTCTCTCTAGACTACTAGGGTAGATGGACTAAAATCTATGGAGTGAAGCTCCCACTGAATAGAAGTAGAAAGCTTCATAAAATATGTGTAATAATTGTCTTCAGAAATTGGACAAAGGTGGTACAGAACTGTGATCCCTGACAGAAGGAAAACAAATGAGGTGAACCTCAAGATGACATTATCTTTCTTTCTGGAAGAATTTCCAGACCAAAGAGCAAAGAAAGAATGGACTTCATTAAAATCAAAACTTCATTAAAATCAAAAACTTCTGTGCTATGAAAGACAACGTCAAGAAAATGAGAAGGCAAGTCACAGACTAGGAGAAAATATTTGTGAAAGTCACAGCTGATAAAGGACTGTTATAAAAACAACTCTTAAAAACTCAACAATAAAAAAATAAACACCACAATTATATCAACTCAAAAGTTTCTGCACAAAAAAGAAAAAATTATTCAAATGAAAAGACTTCCTACAGAATTGGAGAATACTTTTGCAAACCACATATCAGATAAAGGGTTAATATCCAAAATATGTAAAGAACTCATACAATTTAGTAACAAAAAACAATCTGATTAAAACAATAAGCAGAAGAACTAAGTAGACATTTTTATAGAGGACATCAAAATGGCCAACAGGCACATGAAAACATGTTCAACATTACTAATTGTCAAGGAAATGCGGATCAAAACCACGATGAGATGTCACCTCACACCCGTTAGAATGGCTATCATCAAGAAGACAAAAGACAACAGGTGCTAGTGGATGTGGTGAAAAGGGAACACTTATACACCATTGGTGGGAATGTAAATTGGTCCAACCACTACTGAAAACAATATGGAGATTACTCAAAAAAGTAAATATAGATTTGCCATAAGATCCAGCAATTCCACTGCTGGATATATAACCAAAAGAAAAGAAGAAAGTATTTGGAAGACATATAAGCACTCCCATGTTTATTGCAGCATTATTCACAATAGTCAAGATACTGAAACAACCTAAATGCCCAACAGTGGATGAATGGATAAAAATGACATGATATACATATACAATGGAATATTATTCAGCCGTGAGAAAGGAGAATATCCTATCATTTGTGACAACATGGATGGACCTTGAGCACATTATGTTAAGTGAGATAAGTTAGACAAGGACAAGTACTGTATGATATGACTTATATGTGGAATCTAAAAATGTCAAACTCATAAAAAATGGAGAGTAAAATGGTGGTTACAAGGGGATGAGTGGTAGGGGGATAAGATTGATGTTGCTTAAGGGTACAAACTTGCAAGGAGTAGTAAATAAGCCATAGTAATCTAAAGCACAGTCTAATGAATATAGACAACAATATTGTATTATAATTACATAATGTGATAAATATCACTATGGCAATCATATTACAATACATAAATGTTTCAAAGTAACATATTGTTCACCTTACATTTACCCAATATTATATGTCAAATATATTCAATAAAAAAAATGGGCCAAAGGCCTCAGCAGAGACCTCACCAAATAAGATATACAGTTGGCAAATAAGCATATGAAAAAATGCTTCGCATCGTAGGGGAAATGCAAATTAAAACAACAATGAGATACCATCACACACTTACTAGAAAGGCTAAAATCAGAAACACTGACAATACTAGATGCTGGCAAGGATGTGGAGCAATGGGAACTCTCAGTCACTGCTGGTGGGAATGCAAAATGCTAATGCCACTTTGGAAGATAGTTTGATGGTATGATCCAGCAATCACACTCCCTGATATTTTACCCAAAGGAGCTGAAAATTTATGTTCACACAAAAACCTGCATACCTGTGTTTAAAGCAGCCTTTGTCATAATTGTCAAACCTTGGAAGCAAGTAAGATGTTCTTCAGTAGGTGAATGGGTAAATAACCTGTGGTACATCCAGACAATGGAATATTATTTAGTGCTAAAAAGAAATGAGCTATCAAGACATGAAAAGACATGGAAGGACCTTAAATGCATATTACTAAGTGAAAAAATTCAATCTGAAAAGGCCACATACTATATGATTTCAACTCTATGGCATTCTGGAAAAAGTACAACTATGGAGACAGTAAAAAGATCATTGGTTGCCTGGGGTTGGTGGAGGAGAAGGGATAAATAGAAGGAGCACAGAAGATTTTTTAGGACAGTGAAACTGTTATGTATGATACTGTAGTGGTGGATACATGTCATTATAAATTTGTCCAAACCCAAAGAATATACAACACCAAGAGTGAACCATAATATAAACTACAGACCTTGGGTGACTATGGTGTATCAATGTAGGTTTATCATCTGTAACAACATACCACTTTTGTGGGAGATGTTGATATGGGGAGGCTATGTATGTGTAAAGACAGAATATGGGAAATCTCTCTACCTCTCTCTCAATTTTGATGTACCTTAAACTGCTCTAAAAAAATAAATTCTTAAAAAAACAATCTAATAATATTTGCTCTGCTAATTTCAGACTTGCTAGGGACTTGGATTCCTTTCTTCTTTATGATTTATCCCTTTTGGAATGTGAATGTCTGTCCTATGCCTGTCCCACCATCGTATTTTGGAAGCACATAAGTTGTCTAGTTTCACAGGTTCACAGCTCAGGATGAGTCATATTTCAAGTCTCACCCATACCTAATTTAGATGATATTTATATGAGATTTTGGACTAAGACTTGATGATAGAATGAAATAAGACTTTTGGTGACTTTTGGGATAGAGTGAATGTATTTTCAATATGAGAATAACAAAAATTTTGGAACGTTAGAGGGTGGAATGTTGTGGGCTGAATTGTGTCCCCCTATAATTTTTATGTTGAATTCCTAAACCACAGCACCTCAGAATGTGACTGTTTTTGGAGACAGAGTCTTTACATTGGTAATAAAGTTAAAATGAAGTTATTAGGTTGGGCTATAATCCAATATGACTTGTGTCCTTATAAGAAGAAGAAATTTAGATACAGACAAGAACAAAGAGAGGACAACATAAAGACAAAGAGAAGACAAGCATTTACAAGCCAAGCAGAGAGGCCTGGAATAATCCTTCCCTCATTATCCTTAGTAGGAACCAGCTCTGCTAACATCTTGATCTCAGACTCTGGCTTACAGAATTTTGAGAAAACAAATGTCCATTGTTTAAGCCTTCAGTCTGTGGTACTTTGTTACGGCATCCCTAACAAACTAATATACACCCCAAGATTTTTAATCAAGAAAGCTATTAAGAAGTAGACAGCTGTCACCCAAGAAGTAAAGAATGAGATCTGCATGAGACAAAATTGTAATATTTTCATCTTCATGCTTTTCTTCTTTATTTTTCTGACTCTTTTGACTAAGATTTCTAGAATAACTGAGGCATTTTATTGCTTAGTTGTGAAATTGATGATGTCCCTAGTTTTAATACTGCTTTTTCATCCTGCTGTTCTTTTGTAAGAGTACAATACTTGGCTATTATTTGCTCAGAATTGACTACACCACACAACTTAACCAAGCAACTGTTGGGATTTTACTTCTTGAGGGCCAACTAAGCTTGTTTTGATATCATTTTCTTATAAGAAATCACTTTCTTATCTGAGTAGCTGAAATCAACCACAAAGTGACTTTTTATATGGTGATCATAGCCACAGGCCAGACAGTCAGAAAACTAATATCCTTGTATCTAGTCTACAAGTTATTAGATTAGGGATGGGATCACTTCTATTGGTTTAAGTTTAGCAATCTTGGGTCTCTGTTTGGATATCAGCAGCAAACTGTAATCATAATCTTTCACTTAATATTTGTCTGTATTATATTATTCAAATGTGTGTTCTCCAGAATCTTTATTGTTGCTATACAGGCACTGTCTTATCAGTGATGCAACAAATTGTCTTCCAAAGAAGAACAGAAAATGTGACACTTACAAAGGTTGGAACAGTACTGTCAAAAACTCAATATGTGACTCTGACATATCAAACATTGATCATATTATGTGATGGAAATGATCCACCAGTCAGCTTAGTCTAAAGAATGACTGAAAAGGGACTGAGAATTTCTACCAACATGTTAAACAATTTTGGGGCCAATCATATTCTCTGTCTGTGCTAAACAATCCTGAAACCCAAAAAACTTTCCTGCTTCTGTGCTAAACAATACTTGTAGCTGGTGAAATAACTTAGCTACTTGTTCCAGGCAATATTTGTTTCTGGAAGATCGGACTATGAAAGAAAAATAAATTAGCTCATTTGCCCATATGAACATTTTGCTTATTAAGACTTTTCCACCAATGCGAAGATATTTTATCATAAATTCTGATCAATTCCTACTAGTGCTCTATCTAGGATGATCTGTTTTGAAATCGCTGAACCTAGGTCATAAAACTGTAAGCATTGTGTCATAAGTTGTGATAAAGAGACAAAACTGTTATTTGCTCGATGTGTTCTCCATGAAGATAGTAAGTCTAATGAACTCAGCTTTGCTTAATCAGCTGGTCAAGGATTTGGGTCAATATTTTTTAAAGCAATAAAGAATTTTGAACAATTTTAAGCAGGTTTATTATATTCAAATCTGCATTTAGAAAAGATTACTCTGAATGAAAGGTGCAGAGGCCAATGAAGAGGTTTAAGCTTCTAAACTTTTATTCTAATAACATTTCACTGCTCATAATTATTTTTCATGTAGACTTTCTTATGTTAAAATAATAAATTTTTAGATAGTATTTCTGGACTTGCTTGATAATTTATATATCATTATAAAGCGATGAATACATTACATTACAGAGCAACAGTAAGATTTTTATGAAGCTACTGTGACTCAAGGCTATTAGAGCTGAGGAACAGATCTCAATTTCTAATGACTAAAAGTAGGAGTTATCTACATGAAAGGCCCTGGAGAAATCAGCCAGCCTGTTTTCCGTCTCTTAGCAACAATGTTAGGGTCAGTCAATCCAGTCACCCAGTTTTAAAGTTAAATATTGACACGAAAAACAATCAAATTATTTAACGGAAAAATGCTCCTCCTTATTGCTTGATGAATGATGTTATATAATTCACTAGTCAAGAGTTCTCATTAAATTCACACTCATTTCAATGTATATGCAATTTATACTGCATTCATGAGCATTCTAAGTCCATTCTTATATATCGAACTATGATTCTAACACCAACCAGCTTGTATTCATGTTCAGAACTTACAATTCCTGGGAACATTTTTCCTAGAATCGTCGAGGCCCTAAGGCTACTGATCTGGTGAGAAATCTGACTGCATTTCTCCATCTATTTTCAGCTAATGTGTTGGATTTGACCTTTGCTTTGCTCTGTAATTTTGTTTCTCTGTTGTTGCTTATAACGAGTATGTCTGTGACAATAAATCTCTCCTTGAATGTAGTTCTTGAATTAAATTTATGATTTATAATAGAGTAGCTTGTTTACCACAAGCATTTTGATACTTCCAAATGATTATCTTAATATTCTTAATCACTAACTTCAGTTTTATTTAAGTTACATGTAATGGAATATTATTTAAATCTTTTGTGATTTATTTTTATGTGTATACATGAGATTTTGAATTTGGAAGCTATGGAAACGTGTCAATCATGATACAAATACTAGATGGTTTGTTACCAATTTCACTACAATATGGATTTCCATTCTTCAGATAAATTGTACTATATAATGTAAATCCTTTTGAAGAAATTCTCTCTTGAATCATGGTGATGCAGTGGATGTATTTGTGTAGCTATGAATAAACCTATACTTCATTTCTAGGTTACTGTGCTACTCTTTGATTTCTAAAGGCTTCCCTCCCCTTGGGCCTAAATCAACCTATTTTTTGACCTACCCTCAAACCATTAAAGTTCCATTCACACCCATTTCCAAAATTAAAGTATTTTTTAAAGATCAATTCCACTGAAAATTTTGCTTCTAATGTATTATTTGAAGATAATATGGAGCCAACCTTAGGGATGTCTGTGGACTTTATATGAGGGATGCTTCTTCAACATTTCAAGACAGCCTTAGAAAGATTAATTAAAACCTGAGTGCTCTGCATTCGGGGTATTTCTAATAGGCAAAAGTAGTATCCGAACTCACTTACAGCCTGAGATAAACAATTCAGGGGAAGGCGGTAAACCTAATCTAGATCAACATCACAACTTTGATTTTCACTGTTGGAGCCACAACAAATCTGGTGTAATATGGACTCTGGTGTCTATACCAAGGGATAAATTGACCTTCCTCCTAGACAGGCACACTCCAAACTGCATAATTTAATGGTCTAATGGTCCTTCTACTCCTAGGTGGCAGGTTTAGACTCATTTGGAGTCATCTCAGCCTTTTGGTTGAAATTATATGGGATGATTGGGGTGGGGGAGAGAAAGGTTGAGTGTCAGCAGAGAGGGATATAGTGGCCTCTGGTAAGATTAGTTTAGTAAAACAGAAAACAAGTTTATAAATTTTAGACATCATGCAGCAAATATACCTGGCTCCTCTCTATCTATGTCTTCTTTAAAAGTTATGCAAAGCCATACTACTTAATTTGACCAATGAAGTATCAGTGTACAGTAGAAGCTTAAGAGCCCGTGCTAAGCACCCACCCTCCTTTCCCTGCATTAACAATGTGTCAAGATAGAATCTCAGTCTGTATCCCTGCACTATTTATGTACTTTGAATGAAAGATTCACGTGCGTTTTTTAAGCCATTGAGATTTGTGGATATTTTATTGCTGAAGTCTAGTTCAGCCCATCTTTATGATACAAATGTTTGTTGAGTCCCATTCATTTTTATGATGATCTGTAAAACTATCTTAGAATGTCAGTGACTTGACAAAACAATTGAGTATTCAAAGAGTAGAATCCTGTCTGTATTATATCTCTCCTTTGTTCATTGTTAGACTTTTAGAAAAAGTTATATTAGTTTTCATCCTTCTGGTTTTCCTTTTACTTCTCAGACAACTGAAATCTAGTTTGTACTATGATTTCCAAAATGAAACTTTAACTAACCTGCTTAATAGACTTTTTACTGACAAAAGTAATCAACATTTTTCAAACCTCATTTTATTCCTGTTTTCTCCAATATTTGATTCTTCCTCTTTCGATTCTCTCTTCTTTGGTTTCCGGAAATAACTTATCTTCGGATAATCACATACGTCCTTGGACTCTTGTCCTCAATTTCTTGATGGCTTTCCTCTCCTTGCCAATTTTCTAAATAATAATATTTCTCAGGATTTCATACTCAGCAGTCTCTCTCATCAAACACTGCTTTTAGGCAACATTACACACCCCATGGTCTTCAACCTTCCCCTAAAGACTATTACTTCAGCTTTCACATTTTCTATAAACTTCGGATTAGAATCTCAGATTAGAATTTCTCACCACCTAAAGGATATTGTGTTCTGAGACAACTTACTTTTATCACACCTCCTCTTTTCCCCCTTTATTCCTACAATTGCTGAAGCCCCAAATATGGGTTTAATTCTGTATTCCATCTTCCATCCAGTGTCCCCCAGTTGTTCCCTATTTCCTCCTATTCCAAAGTTCACAAAAACATATCATTTCTACTTGCTTATAGGTCTTGAATCTGTTCCCTCCTTATGATCCTCATGGCTTTGCATTTATGTAGGACTTTATCCATTATTTTGGAATACTGTATTTGCCTCCACACCGGATCAGTACATCAGATTCCATCATTCTTCGCCTTCCTCCATGAGGCAAAGGATAACTCTATAATTAAAACTTGATCATCTCTTTCTTACTTATACTATTTCCATGACTCCTCAATCAAATTCTTAAACTTTTTCTTGAATCCGTATCTTACAGAGACATATAAACAAAATGTAGAAAGAAAGAAACTTATTTGCTGATGAGGATGCAGTGTCTTTTTTTCCAACCTCTTGTTCCAACTCCATTCCTACCATACACCAGAAGTGACTCACTTGGAATCCTGAGGGCTCATTGGAATTAAATTTTGAAAGGAATACTAAAAACAATACTAATGCTAACAACAATAACAATACCACATAAAGCGCAAATTAGACGGCCCGTTGCTCTTCATGGTCCAGCTTTTCTTTACTTTATTACCTTGTCTTTACTACAAGGCATATATTGCACTTATTTTTAGTTTCATTTATTATTTGGTCAGCATGAAGCACTCTTCCCCCTGGTCTTCCTGGTTTACTCTTGCTAGAATTAATTAAAGTTAATTGAAATCTTTTCTCTTGAATCCACACTAGAGGTTATTGTATATACATCCCCTCTCCTTCCCATTATTCTTTCCATGTGGTTGTTTTTAAATAGATTGATCAAAATCTTAGTTCAATATCAAAGGCTGCAGTATTCAAAGCCTTCCCTGGAGTTTTTGAAGTTGGTTCTAAAGAGAACAAAGTGTGTATCTTCTTATTGTTTAAGATTAAAAACACTTGAGCTGTTAGTTTTCCATCGTTTTCTGGGAAACATTCTGCAATAAAAGAAAATAAATTAACATATAGAGAAATGAATGATGGAAAGGGAATTGTGGAAGCACTTGAGTCCTTGTTTTAGTGGTTCCTGGGGTTTAGCTACATCCTTGCCCTTCCCATGGATTGAGTGTTCAACCTCTCCTTCTGTCATGTAAACTGCCCCAGTATCCCTAAAATAAATACCATTCTTGTGTTAGCTAATTTGAACTGGGTTTCTGTCACTTACATCTAAAAAATTTTCACTTCTACACACATAACCACAAAAAGTGGTAATATATTTCAGAAAGTTAAAAATTTCCCTAGATGCTACTCAAAGATTCCAACTTGAGCAACGATGCTAGACAAAGTTCATCTATCTTTCCTCTGTGTGCCCATAGTTCTTCGTTCAGAAGACATCTGTGGGTCAATCACAATACTTTAACTTGGTTTATAGTTTGTCATCCTTCTCCCCCACACTTGGACCCTTGATTGGAAGGAATCGTATTCTCTTCATCTTTGTTTCTCTAATTCTCTTTATTTTATGATTATTATTTAATGTTTGACTGATGAAGACAGTAGAGCAAATTTAACTTGTGTGATGATCTAAAGATTATTCTAGACTTTTGAAAGTTAAAGAGAACATTAGAAGTCAGGTAATTTTGTACCCTAATCTATATAAATATCTATTCTTGAAAGCCCTTGACAGCTGGTCATCCACTCCTGTTTAGATATGGGATTGATTCATGAGACAGCTTGTTCTATCAATGAATGACTCTAGTTGATGTAAGTTGACACAAAATTTCAATGTCAATTTTTAATTTCCATAATCACAGAAAATACTCTTTTAAGTAACTATATTTGTCAGGTAGGGCTGCCATAACAAAATACCACAGACTGGGTGGCTTAAACAACAGAAATTTTTTTTTCTCACAGTTCTAGAGGCTGAGAGTCCAAGATTAAGGTGTCGGCAGGGTTGGGTTCTTCTGAGGTCTGTTTCCCTGGTTTGCAGATGGCCACCTTCTCTCTGTGTCCTCACATGGTCTTTTCTTCGTGCATGCACACCCACGGTGTCTCTCTTCTTAGAAAGACACCAGTCATGTTGGATTTTTGTCTCACTCTTCTGACTTCATTTAACCTTAATTACCTCTCTAAAGTCCCCATCTCCAAATCTCTGTCACATTGGGGATTGGGAGTTAACAAATGAATTTGGTGGGGCACACAATTCAGACCATAAGAGTATCAAAAAATGTATGTTTGATTTACTTTCTGCTCACACAATTAGGAAGCCATATTGACATTTTAATTTTGAACAATGATACTGAAAAATTATCAAATGGTTTATAAATTTCACATTGGTGTTTTAAATTCAATCTATTACTATTAGTGAACCATTTCATGTTCTGAATAATTTATAAATATCTTGATTAACCAGAACTAGTGGCAAAACTATTGTTTCCTTTATCACTTTTGTCATAATACATTTCCTTCACTCATCTTTAGGAAGCATGATCCATTTCCTATACTAATTTCATGAAATATAAGTAAAGTAAGGCAGAAGAGCAATTTCTCTGAAGAGTCACTTCAATTTTTATTAACAGAAAACTAGCCAGTGTACAAAGTACAACTGCTTAAATTTCCACTGAAATCATTTTGGTTATAAATCACACAGAATGTTTGTTTGAAGTCAAATATGCATATTTCCTCTTATTCTGAATGACAGTGACCATATGCGACTGTTCAACCACATAAATTATATGAGACATGAATACACTAGCATGGCCAATTTAATGGCATATGGTTAGGATCATATTGCTTTCATTTTTTAACTTAAATTTATCATAACTAAAATGAATTACATAATAATCTGAGTTTATCTGAATATATAAGTAATTATCTCTTGACACTCATTTTATAGTGATTAAGTTAATGCTTATTGTATATATTTTTGAAAGTTCTTCATAGGATGAACATAAGAAATTTAGGGCTAACTGTTTTAATTTAATTGAAAGGTAATTATAATGCCTCACTGCTTATAATACTTACCATGTCCCCACAATTTAATAACCACTCCTATTTCTTTATATCTTAGTAATAGTAGTAATTTTTACTTGAGTTCTGTCTATACAAGGACAGAAACATATGAATTGAATGATTTTTCTCCCAAAACCTATTGAATGACTACCTCTTGTATCGTCTCAGAGTCAGAAATAAGCAAGGGTATCAAAACAACAGTTTGTATGGAAAAGAACTGTCGTATAGAAAAAAGGAAATAGACATTTCCTAAATTTTCAAAAAGTGATGTATATTTACCAGATGAAAATTTCAGGAAAGCAGGATGCTTTGTGATTATGTAAAAGTTCATTTGAGTTACATATTGCTGTATACTATCTCTTCTATAGCGACTTATTACTGTTTTGGTAAAAAGAAACTTTTTCACTATTTAGGTAAATAAAGTTGAATATCAGAAGTGGGATCTATAGCCAATATACAGAATGAGATTTTCTTTTTAATTGATTAGTACAAATTAGAATATTGGGTATTAAGCCTAATGGTTTAAAAATAACACAGGAAGTCTATGTTACATGATTAATTGTAGAACTTCTTTTTCATATAAAAATTCTATTAAAATAAGGACAACCCTTGGCAACATATTGTAATGAACACCCTAAGGGATTCTTGAGTAACAAAGAATCTCTATCCTGTCGCACTCGGCTCTGTAATCTTGGCAATCTCAACTTTTCAGAGTTACAGGCAGGTTTCCTGAGTGGAACCCTCTACACTGGAGACAGGAAGGAAGACAAGGAGATGAAAGTATTAAAAAGGCTTCAGGTCCCTACACCTCTCAGGGGTTTACTTACTTAGACAAAAATTTCTGGTGGTGGCAGTGCTCTCCTCTAGTTGAGGCACTGGGGACTGTGGTGGAGACTGAGACGTCTTTCTGAGGCCTTCCCGTCCCGCACATCCTTATGAAAAAATGAAAATTCAAGCAGAGGTCAGGGAAGTATATGTATTTTTGGAGATCTTCTAGCTGCTTTAGATCAAATGGATGCACTCCCTGTTTCAATAAAGTAGTCAAGAATTTCTTTTCAAATTTTTTAGATATCTTCCAGATACAGTATTTTCCAATGAGCCCACATTGTACATATATAACAATATAAGTTTAGGAGTTTTGAAGGATTTTTACTATAGATTATATGTATCTTGTGGCTTCAAAAAGTTTGGAAACTGTTACAGCAGAGAAAGAGCAATATTGTAGTTATTTTATTAAGGCAAACATCCAAGCTATTTCTGAAAAATATCCTCACATATGTAGAGACACTGGGTTAACTGAGAGGAGGAAAAAATAAACATTCAGAAGGAAATCTGTACTGTGGAAACATCATGGTGAATATATACAAGCAAAAGAAAAATCAAACATGTAGGTTAACTCATCTATTTTTTCTAATATAATTCTATAATTTCTTTTGATTATATAAAACTAAATTTTTTTTTTCTGAAGGGAAATCCAACATAACATTACACTCAAACGTGTTTCCCTTCTCGACGATAATTTTGACTGCACAAATACAGACATGGATCTATTGTTTCTATAGCATAAATATTTTTATGTACTGTGTTCATGTTATGTGCTGATCAAAGGCCCAGTACATATGTCAAATACATGTTCTAGAAAAGCAGCTTTCCTTTCCCAATAAGAAATATGCATGTGGTATTTTAAAGTTAAATTAATAAAAGCAAAAATTAAATGAACATGATGAGTGATTATTTTTAAGTATGTTTCCTATACATTTCTAGATATGAATTTCTATATTTTCCTTTCTTAAGTGTTAAGCTGGTTGATGTCTATCATTAACATAGACACTTGTTAGTCTCGTATGAAAATTCATTGACTACATATTTTTCTAACTTAAATTCCATCTGGATTAAAAAAATATATTTTTTCAAGTGAATTTAATCACGATATAGATTTTTGTTTTTATTATGTGATAATCTAAACTCATTGTGCAACATGTACTGGAAAGCAAATAGAAGAAAAACTCAGATAAGTAATTTTCCTATAAGATACTATGTTGTATAACTTCTGAATATGTTTACACCTGATAGTTTAAGAGAATTAGATTTTGGGGAGCACCTAAAAGTTTAAATATTTAAATCTTATATTTAAATATTTATATTTAAATATTGCATATATGCATATGATATGTGTGTATGTTAGATTTTATATATATATTATGTAAAAAACAAAACTCATATAAAGAAGAAACAAAAATAAGTTATTCAAAATATTTTTCATTTCTTTTAGTGTCATTAAAAATTCTTTTGCGAAGATTTATTCTTTTTGACATTTTTCTTTGAATATCTTAGGATGAACTGGACCATAAAATGTGATTCTAAATGAAATTCTATATAATAACACTTCTATGATCATAATTTGAGAAATAGCAATAGAATATTTTCCTCAATTAACTGATGTGTTCAAACTTGTCTATAAGCACCTATGCAAATCCAAGCCAATAGTAACCGTTCTAATAAAATTAGTTTTTTTAATAAAAAAGACAAGGATTAATGAAAGAGTGAAAAAAGGTTTTATATTTCTGAAATGTATTATTTATCCTTACTTCAAACATTGCTTTCTGTAATCAGAATCTCCTGGGGGTCAATAATATAAAGAATAATAGTCATTAGTATCAGCCTGCATTTATATGTGCTGACACATTTTCCATGTCACTGGTAATCTGCTAGTATTTTGCAACACAATGAAAACCTATTTGGTTAGAAAATTACAGAGGCACAGAAAAGTAGATTATCATCTTTCTGGGCAGCCTTTATTTATAAGGCAATTCCTTTAGTAGTATTTCTCATTTGATTAGTTTAATGTAAGAGTAGAAGTATAAATATTTAAGTACATTATGAAAACAAGATGGTAGGTAATTATTAGTAAGCCTTTTATTTTTATTATTAACTTCTCCTAAAAGGTAACCATTAACAGTAGTTTCTGAAGGATACAGAGAGACTCAGGTTAATAGTGCATGGTACTTTCTGCTTTACCAAGGGAAATCAAACCAAAACAGTGTTGCTGTATAAGGAAAACATACATTTGAAGTCAGTCAAACTATCTTCCTTCATTAACCTGGGAACTCTGAGTGGAAAGAAAACAGTGTATGGTTAATGAAATATGAGCAGTTTTGAAACACTGTGCAAATCAGAAACATAGGTCATTTTTTAAGGAAGATTGCATATTAATATTCAAATTTCTCACATAGCTGTAACAAATCAGGATTTTTATTGTTGTTATTATATATCATCTAGTTTGCTCTTCACAATGATCCTATGAACATCTTTGGTCTATTTGAAGAACTGTGAGAGGGATTATGTAATCAGAAGGATTACAGTTACAGAGTTTTCTGAGAGCTAGTCCAGTGTTCTTTTCCTCATGCCAGGATTAGAACTTCCACACCTTCCACAAAAAGGTGATAATAGCTTTACTTGGGTACAACGCCAAGAAAAAAAAGATGTAAATGTGAACAAAAGTCAGCATTTCTGGGATAAATCAGAATGAACCAGACTAGGAACCCAGAAATGGCAGGCTTGTTCCCTTAGCCATTTTTGTCTATTTTCTCTGGACACAATTTATAGATACAAAATACTTTTATTGTTTTAAAAATCAGGAAGATGAGATAGAAGTGCCTTTTGATCCCAGTGGAAAAGTATCCTCTAGTCTTTTATTGCATTCTCTTCATAAAACTCTATAATGTGTAGTATAATCACCCTTTCTTATACAAGTGGGAAAAATAAATAATATAGATGAAATGTCCAGTCTTAACTTCATGTAAATAGTGTTACAAATCATCTCAATAGTTCCAGAACTGGGGCAAAAATAGAGAATTATGAACTTCTGAATTTAGTTTGACTTGTGTATGTGAAGTGCAAACCTTCAAAAATTCTTCAAAGATCTGAATTTCATTATTTTTGAATTGAATATTTCAATTAATAATTAACTCTACGGGTGTGGCAAGATGCAGCTCTCTTTTCTTGAAGCAGGCTCACAATACCGAATACATAAAGAAAAGTTTCTTAAATGAAGGAGTGAGAAAATAAATGACATTTGATCTACTAGTATCTGGAACAAACAATGCACTGGCTGACCTCTTTAGGAACTTCCAACTCAGTTATATGAGGGGCATTTATTCCTACTTTAAAGCATACATATTTAGAGTGGGAGAGAAAAGAGGAAGACACAATTTGTCAGAGGGCAAGCCAAAAGTAAGGTACAGCTTTGAAACTACTGGATGGGGAAAACCTTCAAAAATAATTCCACCTTAATCAAAAAGAAAAAAACAATTGAGTATAGACATTTTTCTGTGAACTTATCTATATGTCAAATGATTTTATGAGAACTGAAAAAATAAAGGTTTTCATGAAGATGCATGATAGAAACCAAAAATTCTGCCGTTTAATTTTTACTCAAAAGTCCTCTTAAAATCAGTTTCCAGTAAGGAGGAACTGTCATGAAGGAGTAAAGTCATAGAAATCTCAAACTACTAACTTCTCATCATATACAACTTAATAAATTTGTAATATTATTAAATATGGCAAAACAGCAAATGGCTTGATAAATGGCTCCTGACACTTATTTAAATATTAAAAATGCATATTTAATATAATATGGCAAGGTGACCACTGTTTATTGAAACTATGCCATGGAACAATATTTTCCATAATTAAATTATATAGCTAGTTAGCACCGGTGAGTGATAACAGGGAAATTTATGTGGCCTGGCCTTATTTATGGTCCATCTTGTGTTTTTGTAATACAAATTTTCCATGTTTTGTTATCATGTTGTAAAACCTAATTTAGGTTCATCTTTCATTTTGTTGAATAGATATTTCCACACGTCCCATGTAACACGTTGATCGGAATTCAACTATGATGTAAAATATCATTAGAGTCATATGTGAATATATTGAAATGGCATATACATAAAATATTTTCATATTGCTTTCAAAATTAGTTAAAATGCAACTATCATCTCTTTTAATGTTACTAGTCATAGGTAAAAGGCAGATCTATTTATTTCCATGATTATGCACATATGTAAACATATGAGAAATGAGTCTAAAATTAAAACAAACAGCTTTCATATGCTCCTTCTTGATGTCTATTTCATAGTCATCTTTTCTTGCCCCTCTCCTTTCTTCTTTTTAAATTTCATGTAGTTAAGTCTACTCAGTGCCTTATTTCTTATTTAAATTTGGAGCACCTTTCTTCGTATTTGTGACTTTCTCTTCCAGTTTTTAAAGTAATTATATTACACAATATTTTATAGACACACACAATATAGGTACATATGTATATACGTATATCCACGTGAGGCCATCACTCAACCTAAGAACTAGAATATTACAAATATTGCTGAAATTATCTATGTGCTCCTCTCTAATTTCATCCCCCATCCTCCTCCATCCGAAATCCAGTCATAAACACTATCTTGCATTTTTTAAAACTATCATTTGCTTTCATTTATTAAATTAGGTTTTACCATATTTATATATGACTGTTGTTTTGAATTTATATAAATGGAATCATGTTGTATGATGATTAGAGGCAGCTTTTTTCACTCAACATCGTGTATATAAAATTAACCTGTGTTATTACCCATGTATTTCTGGTTCATTGATTTTCATCTATATATATTTTACTTTTTAATATTTCCAATCTTCTCACATTGGCTACTTGGTTGTTTTCTGTAGTGGATTGAATAATGTCCCCTCAAAATTCACATCCACCTGGAATCTCAGAATGTGACCTTATTTGCAAAGAGGTTTTTTGCACATGTAACTAGTTAAGGATCCTGAGGGGAAATTCTCCAGGTTTAGGGCGGACCCTGAACCCAATGACTATTGTCCTTATAAGAAGAGGAGAGGATGCAGAGACAAGAGGGAAAAAGGCATGTCAAGACAGAGGTAGAGACCGGCGTTATGCTGCCACAAACCAGGGAACACCAGGAACCACCAGGAACTGGAAGGTGCAAAAGTTTCTCCCTTAAAGCTTTTGAAGGGATCGCAGCCTGCCCGCACCATGATTTCAGACTTCTGAGCTCCAGAACTGTGACAGAATCAATGTCTCTTCTTTTCATTCCTCATTCTATCCTCTATGTCTCTTTATCACTATTTTATATTGTCCACTTTTCTGAGTCTCTGAGTTTCATCCTGGTAACACCTTCAGGTTTGTCTTCCTGCTCAGTAGAGAGTTCTAATCCTTTCTTCAGAGGTGTTTCGTCTGTTGGTGAACCCATTCACTGAGTTGTAAATTTCAATAAGTTCATATATGGTTTATTTTTCTTCAATCTTCCATGCATTTTTATACTCTCTCTTTCTTGGCCATTTTTCATATTCTATTTTATTCCTTTAAGTCTTACATGGTCATTTTATATTCTGCACCTAATAATTTATACATCTAAATTCCTTGGGGATCTATATCTGTTTCTTAACTCTCCTTGCCCTCCAGTGTTGGTTTGTGTTATATAATTTGTGAACCAAAGGGCAATGCTAGATTTCTAATTTTGCATAAGGATTCTGCATAGATTTTAGTTTATCTCACCAGTGCGTGGCCATACTCTTGCAGATTTTAGTGACGATATTTATTTACCTATTACATTACAAAAGGAACCTTGATAGTCCATTCTCTCTTTCTTTCTCTGTCCTTCTTTATTTATGTATGTATTTATTTGCTTGCAGAAGGAAGCCTAAGAATAACTACACCAGCAAACTATAGGAATCCTAATGGTTGCTGTTTATGTGATTGACTTTTCTTAATGAACTGTGGGATTTTTATGTATATTATGTTATACATATCTTAGCTTAAAAATATATCAATATGAACATTTATATGGATAAAGATATATTTTATGGATGTTGCTTCAATTTAGCCCAGTATTTTCTCCAGACTTAGCAAACTCTGATGTATGAATACATTGAATTATAAATGACTTATATTTCTTTTGTTTTTTTGCATCTTTGAATTGTTTTAATGGATTATGTCCCAGCTGGATATTAGCATATTGATATACTGGTAGGGTGTCATCAATTTTTTTTTTTCTGTACCCTGTTACCAACCTCTCTCTATTTCCTTCACCCCCAGCCCCTGGCAACCACGTTTGTTCTATCTGTTTTTATGAGTTTGACTTTTATTGTTACTTTTTTTTATATTACACATAGAAGTGATACCATGCAGCATTTGTCTTTCTTTGTCTGATTTATTTCACTTAGCATAACGCCATCGAAGTTCACCCATGTAGCGACAAATGACAGAATTTCCTTCTTTTTTAAGCCTGAAAAATATTCAATTGCATTTATATACCGCATTTTCTTGATCCATTCATGCATCGACCCTCTGGTTGTTCCAATACCTTGGCTATTGGGTGTAAAGCTGCTATGAACATGGGAGTACAGATATCTCTTTAAGACATTGATTTTGTTTCTGTTGGATATATACCCAGAGTGGGATTGCTAGATCACATGGTAGTTGCACTTTTAATTTTTTGAGGAACCTCCGTACTCTTCTCCATAGTGGCTACATCAATTGACATTCCCACCAACAGTGCACATAGTTCCTTTTTCTCCACATCCTTGTCAACACTTGTTATTTCTTGTCTTTTTAATAACAGATACCCTAACAGTTTTAAGGTGATATCTCATTGTGGTTTTACTTTGCATTTCCCTGATGATTAAGGATGTTGAGCACCGTTTTGTGTACCTGTTAACCATCTGTATGTCTTCTTTGGAAAAATGTCTATTTAGGTACTTTGCCCATTTTTAAATTGGGTTATTTATTACTTTTCTATTGAGTTCCTTGTATATTTTGGATATTAACCCCTTATCTGATATGTGGTTTGCAAATATTTTCTCCCATTCCATAGGTTGCCTTTTCATTTTGTTAATGGTTTCTTTTGCTGTACAGAAGCTTTTTAGTTTGATGTAGTCCCACTTGTTGATTTTTGCTTTGATGCCTTTGCTTTTGGCATCAAATCCAAAATATCATTACCAAGAACAATGTCAAAGAGCTTATCCCCTGATGTTTTCTTTAAGGAGTTTTACAGTTTCAAGTCTTATGTTCAAGTTTTAATACATTTTGCATTGATTTTTGTGGATGGTATAAGATAGGTATCCACTTTCATTCTTTTGCATGTGGCTGTCTGGTTTTTCCAATACCAGTTATTGAAGAGACTATCCTTTCCCCATTGTAAATTTTGGCTCCTTTGTCAAAATTAACAAATTATGTGTGCTTGGGTTTATTTCTGTATTTTCTATTCTGTTCCATTGATCTATATGTTTGTTTTTATGTCAATACCATACTGTTTTGATTTCTATAGCTTTGTAAGATAGTTTTAAATCAGAAAGTGTGATGCATCCAGCTTTGTTCTTCTTTCTTAAAATTGCTTTGGCTATTCAGAGTCTTGTGTGGTTCCAATCAAAATTTAGGACATATATTTTTTTCTATTTCTGTGAAAAATGCCATTGGAATTTTGATAAAGAATGCATTGAATCCGTAGATTGCTTTAAGTAGTATGGATATCTCAACAATAGTAATTCTTCCAATCCATGAACACAGAACATCTTTTCACTTATTTGTGTCCTCTTTAATTTCTTTCATCTATGTCTTTTAGTTTTCATTGTACAGATCTTTCACCTCCTTGGTTAAGTTTATTCCTAAGTATTTTATTGTTTTTGATGCTATCGTAAATGGGATTGTTTACTTAATTTCTTTCTGATAATTCATTGTTGATGTATAGAAACACAATTGATTTTTGTATATTGATTTTGAATCCTGCAACGTTACTGAAATCATTTATTACTTCTAATATTTTTTGGTGGAGTCTTTAGGGTTTTCTATATATAATACCCTGTCATCTGCAAATACAGACAAATTTACTTCTTCCTTTCCCATTTGGATGCTTTTTATTTATTTTTCTTGCCTAGTTGCTCTGGCCAGGAATTCCAGTACTATGCTGAATAAAAGTGGTGAAAATAGGCATTCTTGTCTTATCCCTAATCTTAGAGGTAAAGCTTCATCATTTCACCATTGAGTCTGATGTTAGCTGTGTGTTTGTCATACATTGCCTTTATTATGTTGAGGTATGTTCCCTTTATATCCACTTTGTTGACAGTTTTATTATCAAAGATGTTGAACTTTGTCAAACGCTTTTCTGCATCACATGATTTTTATCCTTCATTTTTTCTAGTATAGTATATCATATTGATTGATTTGCAGATGTTGGACTATCCTTACATCCCTGGAATAAATGCTACTTGATCATGGTATCTGATTCCCCTCCCCCCTTTTTTGTATTTTTAGATTTTGTTTTGCAAATATGTTGTTGAGAATTTTTGCATCTCTGTTCATAAGAGATATTGGCCTATAATTTTCTTTTCTTGTAGTGTCCTTTTCTGGCTTTGGTATCAGCATAATGCTGGCCTCATAAAATGAGTTTGGAAGAGTTCCCTCTTCTTCTATTTTTTAGAAGAGTTTGAGAAGGATTGGTATTAATTCCCCTTTGAATGTCTGGTAGACTTTATCAGTGAAGCCATCTGGTCCTGGACTTTTATGTGTTAGGAGGTTTTTGATTACTCATTCAATCTCCTTACTAGTAATTAGTCTGTTCAGATTTTCTATTTCTGTATTACTCAGGCTTCTTAGGTTGTATATTTCTAAGAATTTATCCATTTCTTCTAGGATGTACAATTTGTTGCATATAATTATTCATAGTACTCTCTTATGATCCTTGTATTTCTATAGTATGTATCAGTTGTAATATCTCTTCCTTCATTTATAAATTTATTTATTTGAGTCCTCTTTTTTTCCCCTTGGTAAGTCTAGCTAAAGGTTTGCCTATTTTGTTTATTTTTTCAAAAAAACAGCTTTTAGTTTCATTGATCTTTTCTATTGTCTTTTTGGTCTCTATTTTATTTAACTCCACTCTGATCTTTGTCATTTCCTTCCTTCTGCTAACTTTGGGCTTAGTTTGTTCTTCTCTTTCTAGTTCCTTGAGTGTAGAGTTAGGTTGTTTGAGATCCTTCTTTTTTCTTAATCTAGGCACTTATCGCTAGAAACTTCTCTCTTAGAAATGCTTTTGCTTCATTCCATAAGGAAACATTGGATTTAAACTACACATTAGACCAGGTGGACCAGCAGACATATACAGAATATTCCATCTAGCAGCAACAGAATATGCATTCTTCTCAAGCACACATAAAACATTCTCCAGGGTAGATCATGTTAGGTCACAAACTGTCCTAATAAATTTGAGAAGATTGATATCACAGCAAGCATATTTTCTGACAACAATGGTGTGAAACCTGAAATCAATTACAAGAAGAATTCTGGAAAATTTACAAATACGTGGAGATTAAACAATATGCTACTGAATAACCAATGGGTCAAAGAAGAAAGCAAAAGAGAAATCAAAAAATATCTTGAGATTTATGTTTCTCAGTCGCTTCTACCCTTTTGTAAATCTCTAGGTATTATAGCTGTAAAACAACTGTCTTTTCCTCCTCTGCATCTTTGTTGAGGTAAAGTGAAGTGGATTTCCTCCACTCTGAGATGCAAATCAGAATTCATTTTGCAATAGAAATAAGTTTGTGAATGATTGTTAGCTCCATAGAATAACTAAATAAGTTATGTTGTATTTAGAGTAATTTTATGGACAACCATGGGCACTTAGCACCAATTTATAAAATCATTTTCTAGCGAAAATATTTTCCAAGCTATAAATGTATTTTTGGAAATAGAATAAATATATTTGAAAATAGAGTTTATTGAGCACTTATGAATGCAATGGATTTACTTATTATTGTATATAGTCCTAACTATTTATAATCTATACTTTAATGTAAAAACATAAAATAATATTAATAGTTTTAGTTCTGCTTAATTGTCAATAATTTTTGGTTATATAAGAAATGAAGGGTATAAACACTTTATATTTTGCTAGTAAATATACTGTACATCAATGTACATTTACCCTTTTATATTCATGATACTGTAATAAACATTAATTTTTTAATAAACTATAATAATACATCAAGCCCTGTTACAGCAACTGAAATATACATAAGCTAAATTAAAATGTTTTTCCCACTGAAATTTTATATTAAAAAATTACCTTTTCATATTTAAAAATAACCAGGGATTCAGAATAAAAACAGGTATTCTAGACTTTCAGCTATTAAATAATTAATTTTAATCAATATGTTTCTGTGTGTCATATAACTGAAATTCTGTTTATATAAACTAGTGACCCCTGATGGCAGCTGTATGTCTAATTTTATTTACTTAGATTTGTATATTTATCATATTGTGCAATATCTTTTTTACATATATTACCAAATTCCGTATAAAAAATGATTTTGTGTGGTAGGATTTATTTCCATAAAACATAAAACAAAATTTATGTTCAAATTTTTAAGCTTAAAAGTCATTTCCCAAGGACTCATAGCTGCTAAGCGGAAGATCTAGGCACTGAACCCATAGTTTCTGAAACCAAATTTATTCATTTGGCCTCCATTTGCTAACTATAAACGTTGTCACTTTATTAAATAATTTTTATATATTATTCCTAGAAATGTACTACACAAGTACATTAAACAGTATTTAAAACAAGCCTAAAATTTTAGTAATCTCTAGAGATTTTGCTTTTTACTTTGACAAAATTACTACCTTAAATATAGATATAGGTAATGAGAATATATTTTTCTTCAACCTATTAATTATTATTACTATTTGGTAATTGTATCATAGGAATTCTGTCTCAACAGAATTTCAGTTTCATTTAGCAAAGTCCACACAGTACATATTCTTTTCCAACTCGTCAGGATATATTAATGTGCACTCTTGATTTTATAGTGAATGGCGATAGCATAGCAGACATATACCTTTTATCAAAAACAGCTATTGTCTTTCAAAGATCTGAAGAGTAAGTACTGAGAAGACTATTTGTATCATTGGTGCCCCCAAGGTGAATGATAAATGGACTCAGCTATATTCATTATTGATATCAATCTGCTACTGAATATTTTATGCTTTAACTGTTCTCCCAAATGATGAGTAGGAAAAAAAATGTAGTTTACCTTTTTAAAATTCCATCTTAATTTTTTTTTTTTTTTGTTATATAGAAATGGATGGCACTAGTGATGGGTTAAAATGAAAGAGCTCTGGTTTCCAAGGTAACCAATCTAAATTAGCAGCAGCCCTACAGAACTTCATGTTCAGAATATAATGTAAAAGTTTCAATCTGTAGTTCAGAAATGAAAGCCAAAAATCATTATATTTTAGGATTGGTTTGGAAACATTTTTAAATTTCAAAAGTTTAGGCTGATAATTTTAATTTGGATCAAGCAGTAATATTTCTTTCTCTAAGAAAAAAACATTTTCTGATGAAATTTCAGATTGAGACAGAAATGCCACTGGTTTCTCTCAATAATTTCGTTATCTACACAACAGAATATGAAATAAGCATACAATAATTCTTCGATTAAATATTCTGATGGAGAACTAACACTAACTTGTCCCTAAAGATCCTGTGAACTTCACTTATTCTCATGCAGGTATTTATTCATTCCTTCATTTATTCTATCTATTGATATAGTAATCTAAACATCCATCCATCTATCCATACATCCTTCCATCCATCCATCCTTCCATCCATCCTTCTATCCATCCATCTACGTATTACGTATATTTATCTTCTCTTGTCCTCCTACATTTTAATGGCAGAATCACAGAGGTAGTAAATGAATGGGTCTGAGGTTTGATCTCATGCATTATCATTCCAGAGTCTGACCTCTTAGCCTCTACGATATAATGCCTCACAGAAGAGAGTGCAGAAGAGTGAATGATGGTAAGAATTTACAGAGAAGGCAGGCAGGAATGATCCAGTAGACTTGTAATTTATTAAGGCATTGTTGCAGAGGAAAGCTTTAAAATTTCTTAAACACCTAGTATTAAGATAAATGCAGAGAGAAAGGTCAAATAGATGAAAACAGTGGGCAATTAATTAAAACTATAGAATTGAAACTCTAGTAGTTTCCAAGGGCAATAATGGTCAAAAGCAAGTTTACATTTGTATAGTTTACATTTAATAAATCAGAGTGTGTGTGTGCGCGCGTATGTGTAACTGAGAACTGAGAGACAGCCAGCTATGCACGAAAAAGTTCATGCATATAATGACTGAGGTATTCTCACAAAAACTTTTTAATGTCAAACATCCAAGTCAGCAATAATTAACAAGGAATCAGTGAAAATAAAGTGCATTAATTTGGATGAGACACGTTAAACTTATGTTCATCGAACTGTCCCATAGGTTTTTGTCACGTGGGAGGGACCCATTCCACTATCTATTTGTAGGCAGTGGGAGTGGAAAGGGATGAACAGTTAAATAGTTAATGCCTTGATTTGGTGTAACTAGCTAAATACAGTCTTGTTATTCTGAAATCCACATGATTGCCTTGCGGACCACTTTGGCTGGGTTAATCAGTCATCAAGAGAAATGTTGATAAGAGAAATAAAGTACCTAGAGCCTATAGCCTAAGGAGGAGAAGAGAGCTTTTCCTGTATATCAAACCACGGTTAGTATCCCTTTGGAGACAGAAATATTTTTTTCTGTATGTCCACGATACGAAGAGTTGAGCTTCTCTCTGAAAAGACATTAATTTCTGAGGAAAGAAAAAATGTTTTTTTAATCTGAAGGCCAAAGCCTCCCTACAGTACTGCCAGCAGGATCCATTACATAAAATTGTCCTAAAGTGGGATCCTTTAATTTCTGAATTCTCATGGCTAGAGTACATGTAAAACACATTTATGCCAAATTTCTCTCTCTGTTAAATAGGAATAGGCAGGAAAAACAAAATGGTTATTTAGTGTCATGGGGGCTTTATTCATCTTTATATACCTAGAACATGGATAATGGTGGGCATAAAACGATTATCTACTGAATTCATGAGATAGATAGAGAAATAATATTTAGAGGTCATCATCTTGTCCAAATCCACATAACTGTTCTACCTATAAATTGATACACTCTGAACTGTAAGAGATGCAAAATAGTTTAAGACGATTTCTGCCTTAATGAGAATTAGGAAATCTCATAAGTGCAATAATGCTAATCTACAAATCTTATATTAGAAACTATAGTTCAATTTGTGAGTTTCTTACTCAATGCTCCTAATAAAAAAAAAAATCTCTGGCCCTTGGCTGATGGATTCCAATTTTGTGGTAAAGTAAGGCAGTCCATTCCATATTTGGAATACTTCTGATTGGCAGAGAGTTCTTATCTGAGTGAAATTGTACTTATTAGAATTGGTCAATTCTTCAAGTTTCCTCTGGTAATCTTCTTCTAAGTTTCATCCAATCTTTCATTTGCATTTTAAATTTTCTCTTTCTGCCTGTCCTTTATTTTCTAAATGTAGACATGCCTGAAACTTTGGTTAAAATATATTCCCTTCTAGGAATTTTCCTGTCTATCTCATCCTTTCACAGCAAAACTAGGATAAATTGCTCTATATTTTCTTGAGATTATGAGTGTGTTTTTACCCACACATGTGTCTGTGCTAACCACTAAAAGACATGCAAAGGGAATAACAAGGAATTTAGAGAAAGAAGGTGGGTATAAACAAGTTGGCAATAATACAAGGCAGTAAGATGGGTCAAATATATTATAGAAATCTGTGTTATATATATTTAGAGGAGATGGCTATCACCTTGCATTAGGGAAGCAGGAAGAGATTTATATAAGAGATGGAGCTTAAGGAGATGAATCTTGAAAGTAGAGCAGAAGTTTGATGGAGCAAAAAAGGTAGAACTAACCTACGTATGTGAGAGACAGACAATTTGTTAGTGGGGAACACTACAAGGGATAGTTCAAACTTGAAAGAATACTGAAATAGAAGAGAGATTATTTTGGAGATACATGTTATTCTTGAAATCACAAAGATGACTTTTGTGTGCCTTATTCAAGTTTTTTGTCAGCTTTAAATTGGCTAATTACCATATCCTAAACACAAAAAGTTAATTCTTAAATAATTATGAAAATTCTGATTCTTATTCCATCACATTTCATAGTTTTCCCTTTTCGAACACTTACAGAGACCCACACACGATATTTCTTTCTCCTACTGCGTATAATACAGTGGTAAAATAATTGAAACAAGTTCAAATAGATACTACATACAACATATTTTAATTATTAGTTAATCAAATTTGACTCTTTAATAATATGGAAGAATATTTAGCAATGCAAATGTGTGAAGAACCCTAAACATCCAGCTGCAAAATTTGACTACTAAAAAATGTACTTTTAATATTTCTGAAATAATATCTTTATGCAATGTAATTAAGATGCAGACTTCATTTTAATTTCTTATGAAATATTTACTCAAAGCTATCATGAATACCCTGTAACTATTTTAAAGCTAATTATTACATTTATTATTCATTGATGTATTAATTCTTAGTAGACTTAATAGATAATCAAATGGAAAAATATTTTTGAGGGAAAAAGACTTGAAAATTGCCAAAATTCAACTCAACATAGTAGCCTCTAGGGAATAAAGCTTTTGAGGAGGAGGGGCAGGAGACGATCAGTGAGTACTAAGCAAGATATAATAGGGTTAATAATAATAATTTTATTAAAAAATATATTTTAAATCTATGAATAATGTAAGAATTAATTCTACAAAATATTGGTTTAATTTAAGCATTTTAAATTATTTTATTCTTTTGTAATAAAATTATGTTAATAAAATTTAAAAATTGACAATACGTGTTGACAAGGGTGTGGAAATGGAACTCTCATACATTGTTGGTGGGAGTGTAAAATAGTACCACTGTGAAGAATTGTTTAACTGTCTTATAATATTAATTGTACATCTACAATATAACTTATCAATTCCACTAGTAGGGATTTTAAAAAGAGAAATTAGAATATATGTCCCCACAAAATCTTGCACAGGAGAGTTCTTAACATCCTAATTCATGAAAGCCCCAAACTGGAAACAACCCAAATGCCCATCAACAGGTGAGTGAAAAAACAAATTGTGATACATCTGTATAATGGAATCCTATTCAGCAATAAAAATAAGCTATTGATATAGGCAAAAAGGGGAATGAATTTCAAAAACATTATATGGATTGAGCTGGCCTGGTTGCCTAGCAGTTAAGTTCACGGGATTCGCTTCTGCGGCCCAGGGTTTGCCAGTTTGGATCCTGGGCTTGGACCTACTCACTGCTCATCAAGCCATGCTGAGGCGGCGTCCCATATGGAAGACCTACAACTCTACACAACTATGTACTGGAGCTTTGGGGAGAAAAAAGAAAAAGAGGAAGATTGGCAACAGATGTTAGCGCAGGGCCAATCTTCCTTAAAACAAAACAAAACAAAACATTATATTGAGAAAAAGGAGATGCCACTGGATCAAGGTAGCAGTGAGAGGCTCAGATTGACTGTAAGAGGCATGAGGGAATATTCTGGGTGACGGAAACATTCTGTATCTTTTTTTGTTAGTTACATGGCATATATAGTTATCAAATCTCATGAACGTAAACAAAAGTCCTGTGCATTGTATGTTATACAAATCATACTTCAACTAAAACTTGCAGTGAAAAAGCTTCTTAATTGGACTTTCAAATCAAATTTCACACAAAATATAAAATGTTCATTTCTATATCTAGAAATATTTTTTAGATTAAACATACATCTGAAAATTTCTTGTAGAGTGATTCTTCTCCAAAAATGCAAAAATATTAAGTTGAAAAATATTTTTTCAATTAAGATATCTACTTTAAATAAGACCAATAAACTCCTGTGTAAAACTAAAAGGAAAATATTGAAATATAGAGCTCTGATTTTAATTTTTCAGTTGCATGTTAGATTTTATCTGTATAAAAGTGGAATTATAATTTTGCTCTATAATTTTCCTCTTTACCAAAATGTATGTGGTACTTCAGGCTATGATCAAAAATTATTCTCCATGAAGTATATTTCATTTATTGGAAAGTTGACTACTTCATAAAATGTCAACTTTGTCATAATATGAACAATATTTGAAGAAAATTTAATAAATCAAACAAATACAAATAGAAATGTAGACAGCCATTACTGCCCAATTAATTTAGTTGGCTTCTGAAAGAAAGAGGACTTTGGTTAAAAAAAAAAAATCAGTCCGCTAGCCTTGAGAAACATTTATTATGCATAAAGTAGATCCAAAATAAAAATTATATTAACTTTTACAGTATAGAGAGTCAGGGGAGATTACAGAAAGGGAGGCTATACTTTCCAACTAGGGGATTAAGATATAGAAGAAAGTCTATCTAGGTGATCCTTGACTGACCCGTGGTCATATATGATATTTAGAGAATTTATGATTATCTCTTTTAATGTGGAAAATAAATGGAATTAGCAAATTGTCTGTTGCCTTTTGTTCTTACGCAAATCAAAATAAGATCGTTTTATAGTACATAAGTTTTACATACTGCAATGAGAAATTTAACATCATGTCTGCCATATTCCTCTGAGAAGTCTCTTTTGATTTAAAATATTGAGATTACTTTCAGTTTCTGTTTCTCTTAAAAATAAAGGAAGTGTCTGTTGAAATGTCTCAATGAAATAATGAAGACTGGATCGAATTTTACCACAGATCACCATTTTTTTTCCACCAGAAGGTAACAAATACAGTCACAACTCTTATCTCCTCCAAAGTCATAAGGCTTGGCAGTAGTCGTCGAACAAATCTCCTTCTGTTTACCATCATCCTTCCCTGAGAAGAGCAAGTTAGTCACGCAGTATCAGTAAGCCTCCAGCTCTCAGGATGATAATGATAATACTTATATGGCACTTTGTTTGTGTTTGGTACTAAGCCCTTTATAACTATTAACTAATTTATTCTTCCAACATTCCTAAGTGCAAGTTATTATTGTTATCAGAGATGTTGAGTGACCTGCCCACGGTCGCTTGATTAGTAAGTGGTGGATCCAGGCTTCCAACCCAGGATGACGGGCTCCAGGCTCCACACTCTGGTCTGTACACTATACCTTCTCTGTTGAGTGGTGAAAGGAAAGCAGTGCATGTGAAAAGTAAGTTTGATTTGGCATTAACTTGATAAAGAGTTATAGAATAATAGAATAATTTTTTTACTAACCTCTGCTCTTGTATACATTTAATCTCATAGCTTTTAAAAATATAATCAGGTAGGCTTGATCCAGAGCAGGAGTCATTACTAATTTAGATAAAGTTCTAAAGCATCCCCTTTTGCTTTGGCCACTCTCATTTTTTACTATTTCTCTGGATATCCCATTATTGAGCTCACTTTCCCTGGCTTCAGGCTGTCCATTCTTGCTATTTGGGTTCCCTTGTGGTTGAACAAGGTTAAGAAAGTTTTTACTTTTCTAGTATTAGTGTTGATACTTTATTTATGTTTAAGATTTGGAGAACTGCCTTCAAAAAGCAGTCCACTGGTGTATAACCACCCAAAGGAAAAGTGCTATCATCTGTTTTAGAACATTTTCTCCAACACCTAGCATCGTGCCTAGTACATAAAAGGCCCTCAATAAATGATATAAAATGAATCTATAAAATAAATTTATGAATCAATTAATTAGTTAAATGGTTTTCTCAGTTTAGAGTCAATGTTTTAATCATAGTGATTATCTAATACCAATTAGCTGCCTATTGATCATCTTAAAAACAGTGAACTATTTCCTTAAAAAATATTTGTTTGCAATCACAGCCATCTACCACTTTTCTTCTCTTTCATGTATCATGAAAAAAATTCCCCCAAATTTACCCCTACTAGCTTGATAAAGTAATAACTAGGAAAACTTGAAATAATGTTCATGTTTAGAGGTTATTTTGTGCAGTCTTTTGTTAAAAAAATAGATTTATTGAGATATGCTTAGCTATAACAAACTGTGAATATTTAAGTATACAGTTTGAAAAATATTTATGCATGCATAGCTCATGAAAACAACTCCCACAATCAAGATTATGTAAGGATTTTTTTTGACAATTTATAAAAATGTTAATGGATACCTGTCTCAAGTCAGTATCCCATTGGACAGCATTGTTAAGTATTCTACATTTAGGCAGTGTGCATTTCCTCCTACTCTTAATTATCCGCCTTAAAGTCATTTCCTATCCGTGACAAATTTGTTTGTGTGTATGTCTGTGTGTGTGTGTGAGAGAGTGTGTGTGTGCGTAAAAGATTAAAAAGGGGTAAAGCTAACTAGCACATACATGCGTACCATACTTCAGAAGTTTGGTCAAACATAATTTCTTTCTTTAGAAAGTTTTTTAAAATTTTTCATCTAACAATATTGCATTGGTTTGTGGTCTATATTAATTTGTTTTATTTTATTTTTCATCTGCTCCGATATATATATAGAGGCTCTAATGCGTGGTAGTTCTTTTGGTCCATTTTGAAATGTTGGGTTTCAGAAGGAAATTATCCATCCCCACTGAAGTCCAATTAGGAAAAGATTTAACACCTTTTTATTCAAAAGTAAAACATTTCACAAAACTTCATTCAAAAAATGACAGGTGTAGACCGTCACAGTCTGGCCATTTCTTTATACTAAATCATCAATTAGATGCAAAAAAACCCTCCACCTCATAATAAAAAAGGGAGAAAATAATCACAGAATTTGACTAATTTACATGAAACTGAAACAACTTTATTGGAGCCATTTTTCTTGATTTGTATGTCACAAATAGTAAATAAAAGAACTAATGAATATATTTAAAAGATATAGCAGTGAATCTAATGTATGTCTTTTATCTATTACTCCAATAACAAACTCTAATGTATTAGATATTCTCTGAAGGATGGATAAATTTAATATAATTAAATCTTAATGGGAAAAACTTAAAAACATATATATTTTAAGCAGAAGCTGACACTCCTTACAAAATTTCCAAATGCATTCAATGTAGATAAAACATAAAAAACAATCTGCTTATGTATTTGTGTCCTGGCTTAAACTCTTTTTCAACTATCTTCTTTGCTTGTCTCCCTATTGTTATTGCCAACACATGAAAATAAATAGTTTTAGTTCTTGATGGTTCCTCCGACTGTTTCTTATTCTCAGCATATTATCCTAATCCTTTCTTTGTAATTTTATTATTATTTTTTGAAGCCAATTGTGACAGGAGACATAGCATTTTGGATTCAGGTGGGGAAAAGATTAACTGGAATACAGAGAAACCTTTCATGTGGATAATCTGAGAGAGCACGGGAAGAGGAAACAAAGATAGGGCATCTAAATGTGACTGTGACAGTCGTATTTAAAGTTATCCTGATTACTACAGTGTATTTAAACCAGGGCAAAGATTTTTATTTGTTCAACACATTTATTATAAATAGCTTTGAAGAAGTTTGTTTATCCGAGACAGTGTCTAAAAGTTTTGTTTCATTTAAATATATTAGGGAAATGAAGAAGAATGAAACTTAAGGAAGAAATTACATAGGGCTATTAGGAAGCCATATTTGAGCATAAACTGAGTATGAATTAAATAAATAAGGGCTTTATTTTTAATATGGGAAGGATTCTAGAGGGTTTCTCTAGGTTTTATGGTGTCAAGCAACAGGGAACTCTGAACTACACCAATTAGATGAAAATATTTTTTTAATTAATTCATTTAAAGCTTTATGTGTAAATAGACTTATTCTTATGTATGAGTATGCCCTGCATTCATAACAGGTTACCCAAAGTGAGATGAAACTGGAAAATATGTTGTGGTAAGCTGTGAATATGATAGAAGGGATCTACAAAGAGGTTGATAAATGTGGGTCATCAACACTGAGAGGTGATATGGTTGCCCTCCTCTTCAGAATGGTGTTAAGATAACAACTGCAGCAATAATGATAATAGTCATAAAAATACTAATTAATATTTATGAATCATTAGCTATGTGCTGGAAACTTTCCTGTTTCATGTGCATTAACTCTCTTTTTTTTCATGTTTTTTGAGATATAATTGACATAGATTATTGTACCAGCTTACGGTGTACAATGTAATGATTTGATATATGTATGTACTGTGAAATGATTATCACAATAAATTTAGTTAACATCCATCACCTCACATAGGTACAAATTTTGTGTGTGTGTAATGAGAACTTTTAAGATCTACTTTCTCAGCAGCTTTCGAGCATACAATACAGTATTGCTAACTATAATCACCATTTTGTACATTACATCCCCAGAACTTATTTATCTTATAACTGGAAGTTTTGTAGTACCTTCTTATCACCTTCACCCATTTGCCCCACTCCCCATTCCCGGCCCTGACAACCACCAATCTGTTCTCTGTTTCTATGAGTTTTGTTTTTTTAGAATTTACATGGAAGTGAGATCATACTGTATTTGTCTTTCTCTGTCTGACTTATTTCACTTAGCATAATGCCCTCAAGGTACATCCATGTTGTTGCAAATGGCAGGATTTCCCTCTCCTTTTTATACAATATTCCTTTGTACATATATACCACATTTTCTTTATCCTTTCATCAATTAATGGACACTTAGGTTGTTTCCATGTCTTGGCTATTGTAAATAATGCTGCAATGAACAAGGGGGGCCGATATCTCTTCAACATGGAGATTTTGTTTCCTTTAGAAATATACCCAGAAGTGGAATTGCTGGATCATATGGTAGTTCTATTTTTAATTTTTTGGAGAACCTCCATACGGGCTTCATCAATTTACATTCCCACCAACAGGGCACAAGGGTTCCCTCTTATCCACATCCTCGCCAACACTTGTTATTTCTTGTCTTCTTGATAACAGCCATTCTAACAAGTGTGAGGTGATATCTCGTTGTAGTTTTGATTTGCATTTCCCTGATGATTAGTGATGTTGAGCACCTTTTCATGTGCCTGTTGGTCATCTGTAGGTCTTCTTTGGAAAAAGTCTGTTCAGTTCCTCTGCCCGTTTTTTCAGCAAATTGTTTGTTTTTTTGCTATTGAGTTGTATGAGTTCTTTGTATAGTTTGCATATTAACACTTATCAGATATATGATTTGTAAATGTTTTCTCTCATTCTGTAGACTACCTTTTCATTTTGTTGATGGGCTTCCTTTGCTATGCAGACCTTTTTGTTTGATGTAGTCCCACTTGTTTATTTTTGCTTTTGGTGTCAAATCCAAAAAACTTATTGCCAAGACCAATGTCAAGGAGCTTACCCCCTGTGTTTTCTTTTAGAAGTTTTATGGTTTCATGTTTTACGTTCAAATATTTAATCCTTTTTGAGTTGATGTTTGTGTATGCTGTATAACAGGGGTCTAGTTTCATTCTTTTGAATGTAGCTGTCCAGTTTTCCTAACACTATTTATTGAAAAGACTGTCATTTCCCCATTGTATATTCTTGGCTGCTTTGGAGGGTGCAACTCTCTCTCTCTCTTTTTTTATTTTTTATTTTTTGCTGAGGAAGATTAGCCCTGAGCTAACATCTGTGCCAATCTTCCTCTACCTTATATGTGGGTCGCCGCCATAGTGTGCCTGACGAGTGGTGTAGGTCTGCGCCCAGGATCTGAACTGGCAAACCCAGGCCACTGAAGTGGAACTTGCTGCACTTAACCACTACACCTCGGGGCCAGCCCCTCTCTTTCTTTTTAATCACCACAAAAATCTAAAAAGTAGCGTAATCCTCACTCCCACCTGAAAGATGAAGAAACACAGGTATAGAGATGTTAACTAACTTACTGAAGATCTTAACAACAGCTAGGATATAGTGGAGCAAGCCTTTGAGCCCAAGAAGTTTGGTGCTCTTGCCACCACAATGCATCAATTCCCATTCCCTGGCTCCATAATTCCTTTATAAGGTGTTCTTGCTTTTTTATTAGGTGAATTTTCTGCCTTCCATGTTTTCCTTTACGAACAAATACTCCTTTCTCTTCATCTTTTCCTGAAAGTCACATAGCCATACAGACCTATAACGGCTTTCAGTGTATTTTGTTATAGTACCTTGCAATGTAAGCTTGCCACGTGCTCTCTACGATCTGTGTCCATTCTACCATTTCAGACTTGTATCCCAATACTTTCCTCTAAAGATGTGACATTCTAGTCATTCTGGACTACTCTGTGTTCCAAAAAGTGGACAAATGTGACTACTCACCACTCAAAACATATCTTCATAATATTCTTTTAATCTATCATATCTGTTTTCTCTCTCTGTTTACCAAAATATAACCTACTGCTTAACTTAGCACAAATGTCATTCCCCTGGAGTTTTTTTCTCAATACCTGTGCCAGATCTAGTTGTTCCTTTTCCTATTCTAGCCTATCATCTTGCTTATATCCTTATTATTGCAATTGTTTTATTCTTTTATCATAATGTGATCTTTAAATCTCTAAATCCATAGGAAGCAAATATCCTTGGAGTTTTAACTTTGTAGCCATAGAACAAATTGAACATAAGCAATGATGAAACTGTCAGACTCTGAATTATACCCTCACCCGGGCTCTTTTCAGGAGCGCTCTCTGCCCAGGGGTTGTGGGAAAAAGTCTGCAAGAATGAATTGCCCTCCACTTCAAGCCAATCCACAACATTTTCCCAAGGATATACTAGAACAGCCTGGTTCTAGCTCTCGCTCTGATAACATGGTGAACTAAATTTTTCCAAGGCACATGGAAATATGCTCTCACGGAGTAAATCAAGAGTACACAGCGGTGTCTCAGGGTTAGTAGCCTAAATGAATCCAGAGGGCTCCACTATAGGAAATTTAAGGGCCAGGGAAGCTGCACCATTATGTTTTAAAAATATATATTCCCTCACTTTATACATACAATACTATTTTAATAAAAGCGCACCAGGATTTTGTGGAACTTTAAAAAATATTCTAAAATGTCTGTGGAAAAAAAACCATGCAATAATGGCCAATAATGTACTTAAAAAGAAACACAAGAAATTGATACAATTAATTATAAAAACTGACTATATGGCGTTATCCAGAAAACAAATAGATTAGAGGAGTACATAGAAAATACAGAAAGAGACTCATGCATACATAAAGACATAGGCTGTGATTCAGTTCACATTTCTAATTATAGTCAGTTCTGCTATAATGCTTGTTTTTGTAACCTGACTTGGTTCCAATATTATTGATATACTACAGAAAAATTTAAACATAATGTAAATTTCTTGTTTGCTCATGTAATTTTATCCTAGAAAAGCACTAAAGGAATGCAGCAAACTGCACCCAGCAAAATGGAGCCTCATAGGAACACTCTGTAGGAACACATACAATATATTATTATTAACTATAGTCACCATGCTGTACACCAGGTCTCGAGAACTGATTAATCTTTTTTTTTTTTTTTTTTTTTTTGGTGAGGGAGATCAGCCCTGAGCTAACATCCATGCTAATCCTCCTCTTTTTGCTGAGGAAGACCAGCTCTGAGCTAACAACTATTGCCAATCCTCCTCCTTTTTTTTTTTCTTTCTTCCCCAAAGCCCCAGTAGATAGTTGTATGTGATAGTTGCACACCCTTCTAGTTGCTGTATGTGGGACTCGGCCTCAGCATGGCCGGAGAAGCAGTACGTCAGTGCGCCCCCGGGATCCGAACTCCGGCCGCCAGTATCAGCAGAGCGCGTGCTCTTAACCGCTAAGCCATGGGGCCGGCCCAAGAACTGATTAATCTTATAACTGAAAGTTTGTACCTTTTAATCAATATGTCCCCTTTTCTCCAACTACCTCCCAGCCTCTGGTAACCACCATTCTACTCTCTGTTACTATGAATTCGACACTTTCTTTTTTTTTTAGATTCCACATATAAATAAGATCATGCAATATTTGTCTTTCTGTATCTGGTTTATTTCACTTAGCATGATGTCCTCCAGGTTCATCCATCATGTTCTTACAAATGAAAATGGTAACTATGGGAGGTGATGGATATGTTAATTAGTTTGCTGGTGCTAATTATTTCACAATGTATACATACATCGAAACATTATACTGTACACTTTAAACATATATGATTTGCAGTTGTCAGAAATAAATAAATACAAATAAAGAAACCAAAGATGCAAAGTAAACAAGTGCAATTGAATCAAAACAAAAACAATTACATAATATAAGAAAATACTTTTTAGACCTGAGGTGGGAAAACAAAACAAATAGAATGCACGTAAACACATACTACTTCCCAAGGAAGGTACAAAATCCAGAAGATTTAAAAGTAAAGCCTGAAAAAATAAGACAAAAGGCTCCACAATCAAAATTAAAATACAAATGATAGGGAGAAAGAAATTAATTATAATAGTAATATAATTTAAAAATAATCCAATTTAAATTGAACAAAATTTAAAATAACCATTTTACTCTCAAAATGAATGCAAATAGCCAATAAACAGATAAGGAGGCATTTATCCTATATGACCATATGAGGGGAAGTCTCCTTGCATTAGTAATTGGGCAAAAGGCAAGTTAAACAATGAAATAAAGGTTATTTTAAACCATCAGATGAACACAATTAAATGATTCATAATATTTACTTTTAGGAATGGCTTGGGACGTGAGCACTCTGAATCATTAGTGCGAGAATTATTTTAACCAATTTAAGATGGAAATTTGGCAGTGACCCAGAAATTCTGGTCTATGAATCTGTCCTATAGATATAATTACGTGTACATAAACATATAGGCATGAGGTTGATGTTTGCATCACTGCTTATAACAGCAAAATTTGTAAAATGTCCAACCATCAAAAAGGGAATGGTTAATTAGATTAGTCTATAGCCATACTCTGGGATAATATCAGTTTTTAAATATAATGAATTAAATCTATGCATAGTGAAAATATAAAATCCTAGAGCAGCATGACAATGTTTATAAAAGCAATTTCTGTGTTTCCTCTTAGCAAAAGAGCATGTGATGACTACTCTTTATTTTGTTATTTACTATATCACCATAGTTTCAGGGAACCAGAAAAAATTAAAAATCAATAAAAATAATAAGTGATAAGACCAATATGAAATAAAATAGAATGCATTTTAGACGTAACACCAGTAGATCACATTAGTTGTGGACTTACTGTCCGCTAGGTTCAATTATAAATCCCTCATGGGACTTGGCTCATTTATCTCTCAGAACAACTATATGAAGTAGATACTGTTCATACTGCCGGATGCAGTAACTGAGGCATTGAGAAGGAAGTAACTTGCCCAACACCATACGTCTAGTAAGTGGTAGGGGTAATATTAGAATGCAAAGGATTTAACTCCAGAGCCCACAATTTTAATCACTACCTAATAGGTTCGTTCCACATAAAGTCATTACCTTCAGGGGATTTGGAATTGGGAGGCAAACTACAATGATGATTCTTTTACCATAAGTGTTAAATGCTGTGTGTTTCATGGGTATGGATGCTATGTTTGTGCCACAACAAAGACGCGAGTCACAGAGCTATCATTCTGCTGTTCCTGCTTATTTCTTGTTTTTCAGTGTTTTAACGTTAGACATCTCACATCATACAGATACTTCCATTCCATCATGTGTATTCCAATTATGCTGTAGGTGGTCAGTGAAATATAACTAATTTGAGAATGCTCCATCTAATTAGCAGTTTTAGCCCTGACGCATACACAGCAAGTGATGTTAACATTGATTGTACATTATCAACATTGAAAACTGTGATTATCTCCCAAGTAGTAGTAGGTATTTAATCTGCATGTACATGAACTCTGAGTAAACCATGCTGTGTTGAGCTTGTTTCTCTCCCTGATGTGCAGTAGGGCTGGCTCTGATTATGGGCGTCCCTAGGATGTTGGACTTCCCCACTCCCAACCCCCAGTAATTCTTCTGTTCACTAAAAGTCTCTCTTACAGCTTTTCAAGACTTCTTACAATTATTTACAGGCATCAAAGGTATAAGAAGGCTGCCTCAGCTAGATATACTGTGTCTATCTCACTGTTAGGAAATGAAGGAAAGTAAGCAACAAGGCTGCATATTTTTTAGCTGCAGAATTTCTCCATATGCTGCAACTAGGCCACACTGTAGCACATTGTTATTTGTACAAGGAGGAGAGTCAGGGGATCATTTATATCTCTGTTTTGAAATTAAATTTGCAATACCAGATATTTATAAAATGTATCCTCCTTTTGATTTACTTGAAAAATTCTGGTTCAATAGGAAAAGCGTAGATCCATGGACTGTGCACGCTTCCAAGACATCCTTTACCTGCTGCTGTGTATCCATCCCTGACTCCATCCTCCTTTGTAGATAGAAGACAAGCTGACTTACATTCTCAAATTTATTTCCCAGGGTAAGGAAGCCAATCAAATATTTCTTTGTTAAATACCTGTAGTCAAATGATTATGTTTTTATCCTGTGAAATAGGTTATTTCCTTCTTTATTTTCTCTATTTCTTGATACCAGGAAATCTCTTTGGTTAGGGATTTTCACTTATTCAAATGTACTTTCAATTGAGAGGTTTACTATACTCAGAATTAGCTATGTTTCAAATACACTAATTTTCTAGCACACTAGACTTGGAAAATAAGGCATATACTATATAAATCTATGCTTCTGTGAGTAGGAGATTGGAATTAACTAAATTTGCTGAAAACATTTTTTGTGAATTTACACACTAGTGTTCAGAGAAATACTTTCTCTACAAAATGACAAGATTATAATTTTAGTTTTAGTGCTCAGAGCTTTCCATTTGTGTCAGGGTAACTTTCGGCTAATATCCCTAGTGTTGGAAAGGTGCTTTGACTTCCTACTGAGCTACATTGTGCATATGTTTTACAGAAAAAAAAAAGGGATAAGTTATGTGCCTTTTTTTTTCTACCTCATAGTAGGGAGTCCAGCACATAGCAAGTATCTGCCTTAAAAAATAGAATGACTGACTAGCTAAATCAATGAATAGGTTGATTTTACAGTCACTGTATGTTATTTGTGTTGTGAAAAGGAAATTGTGCTCTGGAAAAAGTAAAGTTTCTAGGATAAAACTCCCTGGCATGGAATGACCGTTTTTTAAAGACAAATAATGCCTCATATACATGAAATATTTATTTCCTAGAATAGAATGGATAATTTGCGACCATGCAATGTCTACCTTTTAGATGCCTATATGAGTAATTTGTTTGGGCCAACTAGATTTGTTACTGTGTGGTGCTTGTGAATCAAAAGTTCCTAGTTGCCCAAAGTGATAAAAAGCATTATCACATAGTTGAATGTTGTATCAGAATGTTATACTCTTAAGTAAAATATAGATCTATTTTGAAAAATCTAAGATAATTGTAAGAAGGCAGTAACAGTTTTTAAGAAAGCACAATCAAAAGTTCAAGCTAATATGTTATTGCTGATGGGTCAGTAATAAAAGTTTTTCCAGATTCCTGAGAAATACCTTGATCATGATTAATCTCTGATACTGCCCTCTTGCCCCTTTCAGTATGGCAGTATCAAAGATATTTTGTTACATGGCCACAATCTACATATCCATTATCATCTTCCAGTACTCATCCCTCTTCTCCATCTCACCTCTCAGTATACACAAACATACCATATATCCTGGCATGTGAAACCACTCACCATCCCCTGCATGTATCTGTTGTTTTCACGCCTTTATTCAACATATGCTTTCTCTGAAAAGCTGTAACTATCCACCTCTGCTTGTTAAAACACAATTCACCCTTCACAAGTCACCTCAAACAACATTGATAGCCTTAATAAGTCTGATGTTTTATGGAATCAAACTTTCTTCTTTATTTTATAAAAATTTCTAAAATGGGACTCATGTAACTAATCATATTTTATTCACAATATATGATTTAAATATCTTCTATATTAAACAATAAAGTTCTCACATCTCAATGAAATGAAATCTTCATATTTAGTACCCCGGTATTTAGGTATTTAGTACAGTAATTTGTACAAAGTAGGTTTTAAATATAGGTGTTGTGAATAAGTTGGAGAATCAAAGAAAGTTAGGCAGGGATTTATTTTCTAAAAGAAAGAAAATAGGAATAATTAATAAAAACATGAAAATGCCAATTAACATTCTTTGGTTGCTTAATCTCTCCAAATACAGAGATATTTAAAACTATTCAAAAATACCAGACCAGCAATCATGAAATATGTGTTCCAGTCCCTGATCTATCAATTAGTAGATATCCTCTCTAGCCCATTTGCCTCAATATTGAAATGAGAGATTACACTTAATGTTTTTGCTGTTCCTTTCCTCACTAATATTTATGAGTCTAATTTGGGCTCTCTTTGAAGACAAGTGAGACATTGATTCAAATTGCCTAAGTATTCCACAATTTCTAGTTAATAAATGACGTTTCATTTACTGTTGCTACATGGCAAATTAGCCCAAAACTTAGTTACTTTAAACAATTTTTATTTTACCCATAATTTTGTGGGCCAAAGATTTAGGAAGGGCTTGGTTGGGCAATTCTAACTTGGGTCTCATGAGGGTAAGCCAGACATTGCCTTGAGCTGCAGTCACTTGCAAGCTTAATTTGGTTGGCCATCCAAAATACTCACATGGCTGTCTGTTAGCTGGGAGTTCGGCAAGTCTGTTAATCTGAGTTCCTAAATATAGTCTGCCCAGCATGAGAGTCTCAGAGTAGTAGAATTTCTGACATGCCAACTGAGTGTCCCCAAATCAAGTAACCAATCTAACAAAGCAAAAGTTGCATCACCTATCACGACATAGACTTAGAAGTCTTGCAGCTTCATGTCTGCCATATTCTTTAGGTTATAATCAAGTCACATGCTTGCTCAGATTCAAGGAAAGGGAATTAGACTTCAGGTCTTCATGGGGCATTGGAAGTTTCTTGAAGAACATGTGGAATGGAGATATTGTTACAGCTGTTTCTTGGAAAATAAAATTGGTCACATTTGATAAATATTAAATTTGAGTTTTATTAAACTCAAAATAAAATACTAAAATTAATATTTATCAATTTTTCACTTATCAAAATATAATACTGAAAATTTCAGTGATGCCTCCATCACTAAAAAAAAAAAAAAATTTCAGACACATAGCACATGTCCCTGACAAGTTCCCAAGCACTGACTAGACTTGACAATAAATACCAGATGTGAGCCAATGGTTGTTACCTTGAAGAACAAGGGAAAGTCATGTGCAAATATTTTCAAAGTCGTTATCATAAATCACTTGATATGCTTATATGGAGGGGATGAATAAAGTGCCACATAGTTTATCTCACTTATAAACTTTGTTCCAAATTAACACATTATGAAGGGGGTGCTAATTTATTTTAGGGAGAGGTTTGTGAATATTTCTCAGGGGGAAAAAGTCAACATAGAGTTACTCTTCTTATTATCACAAAACTTATAAACTGATTAAAAAGAATATTTATTATACAAATAAACCTTGTTTCTTTATTGTTTTAGACAGTTATATATTTTTCAGTATTTATTCCAAAGTAAATTGTACTCTTTTCTCCTTACCTTTTACTCTAATACAATTTAGTCACTTCCTATGTTTGAAGCTTTATTTAGGCAAAATTGATATATAAATAATTGCACATATCTAATGTATACCTCTTGATGATTTTGGACATGTGCATGTACCCGTGATACCATCACCACAACCACAGTACTACACACATCCATCATCTCTAAAAATTTTCTTATATCAAACCATCTTTCTGCTAAGGGGTTAATATCCAAAATATTTAAGAATCTCCTGCAACTCAATAGCAAAAAAACAAAACAAATAACCTGATTAAAAAATTCTTTTCACAAGAGATGTTAAAACACTTTGTTGAACTTATTCACAAAATTATTTTTTCAGAATGTTGACCAGATTTTCCCCTGTTTCTCTTATTTTTATACCTCTTTATTTTTTCAGAATTATAGTGATCTGAAATTATTGGTCAGTAACCCAATTATATATATTCATTTGTACTTTTCATAATGACTTCAAACTGGAAACAACACAATTGTCAAAGAACTGACAAAACTCATTGAACTGTTTACTTCAAAGGTGTTTATTTTATTGTATGTAAATTATATTTCAAAAACTTTCATTTTTAAAATCCTCTCTATGTCTTAGTGGAGGTACCATCACTGCCACGCTAAATAGGTTTAGATTAGAGACCTTGAGTACATTTGAATTAAATATATAAAAGATTAATAAAATAGTAGGAGGAGTGAAGAATGGTGGAGTAGTAAAAAAAATTAGAAGACTAGTTATAGAAATGACATAAAAGTGTTATCTCGATTTCATATTTAAAGTAAATAGGATATAAAATGATTTTTAAACGATCTAAATTCTCTTGAATTTACCCACCATAAGATAACCAACCTTGACGTTTTTGGTTAACATACATACAAACATAAATCATAATTTTGCATAAACATGATTCTATTGTAACACTATTTAAAAGTCATGGGTACATTTGTTCCTTTATATGTATTTTTTTTACCTCTTTTCCTTTTTATCTATCAATAAACTAGCATTAAGTATCTGATGTGCATTTTTACTTAATTTCTTCAGATTTGTGCAAAAATAAACACATACACAAATTGATTCTGTTGTCATTTATTTTACAAAATTAGATTATAATATAAACATGTTTCTGTATATTGCTTTTATCATTAAATATTATGTTTGGGAAGTCTTCTAAGTCAACTGATATACATTAATTATTCATTTTTGTAGCTGTATACTATCGTATGGTATTATATGGAAAGACCACATATAATCATTCCCCTATGATGAGGATTTTATATATTCCAAGGTTTCTTAACTTCTCTAAATTGTTCTAAAGATAACATCCTCAAATAAATATCCTGCTACTCTTATGCATTTGTTGCAAAGGAATGGATACTCAAAGTTGGATTATTAATTTAAGTACATGTATAATTATATATTAATTATTTACATATTAATTTAAATAAATTATCACATTAAAATGTCTCTATAAATGAGAATGTCTCTCTCCAATTACACAAGGAGTAAGTTACATAACAATTTTTTTTTGTTAAGCTAGTAGGTGTAACTCAATGTGCATTTCTCCGGCTTAAAAAATTTGAACATCTTGTCCTATGTTACTCATTCCAATTTGTTTGGTTTGAGGTATGTATTCCTATTTTTGCCAAGTTTAATATTTAATTGTGTTTCTTATCTTGAAAAATTATAAGCGTGCTTTGAATAGCATAAATGTTATCACACGCTTTGGAATATATTTGCTAATAAATAATGTATCAATATTATCAGCTTGTACATATTTGAAAAATCAAAAGAATTATTCGTTTACATTTTGTGTGACATGTTTCCTTAGGAAATTTCATTAAATGTACAGCATTATTAGTATTATTTCTGTAGACAAATTTTAGAGATCTAGTATGACAAAACGTAATATAGGCAAAGCCAATAATTGATGAATTATATTGATAATGTCACTTGATAGTGAACGTATAGAAAAGTAGGTAAACTCACATATTCCTCATGGTAGTTCTAAAGCTGCAAAATTTTTAATGTGTCTAGCAGTATCTAGTAAAGTAAAAATTGTGCCTCTCCCTAACAATAACTGCAGTTTTGGGAATCTGACATCAAAAGAACAAACAGTGAGTAATAGGTGTACAAGAATGTTTTATACAGTATTTTCTCAACAAATATATTGGAAAGAAAATCTGCTAATACCTAACCATAGAGGGACTAGGTTATCACTTATCCATATTGTGGAATATATGTGGTTAAAACATAGAATGAGTTAGGGCTCTGAGACTTAACCTAGAAAGATTCCCGTGTTATATTTTCCATACGATAAAGCCTATTAAAGATTAGCCTATATACAATCATGGTGGTTTTTAAATGAAACACAGGGACACTACATTGTATACGTATGTGTACAGAAAGAAAATCATGAACAAAAATAGCCACTAAACTATTAGCTTTTCATACATCTTTAAAAGGGAGTTGAAGGGGATGGATGTTCTGGTTATTTTTTATAACATATTTCTATATACTGTCAGATATGTTACAACAGGTATGAAATGCTTTTGCAAATCTAAAACATAACTTTTAAAGATTTTCAAAGTTAGATGAGATGCCTGAATCTAGCTATGATTTATCAGGAATCAATCTGATGACTAGTGCTTTTAGAATATTCAAAAGAACTCCACAATTATCATCTGTTTTTTGGTTTACTCGGCAATATTCCCTTCCCTCTAAGCGTTTTTTGCAGTCAAAGAAATTGAATTTTTGGAAAAAAGGACCGTTGACTATACTTTCTAACAAGAGTGCCTGTTTTTCTGGGTCTGATCTTTCATGCATGTGCCATAGAGTTCAGAGTAGCTATAAACTTTGTATTTTTGAAATTCAAACTTCATATTGAAATAGGACAAAGATAAATTATTACAATGATATTTCATGCTATCCAAAACATTTCTTATTTTATCAGATCTATTTATAATAATATCTATTGTTAATAAATTATTAATAGATGTTGCTCAGTTTGTAAGTAATATAACGAGGAGTGAGGAGAAGAAGAGGAAGAAGAGGATGAGAAGGAAGAAAAGGAGAAGAGAAAGAGTAACAAATGTCATGTGGCTGGAATGGACTTGACTGAAGAGGCCACTATTTAGCAGAAATTTTGTAAGTTTCACTGACAAACAGATCTCATTAACGTTTTTTTTATTTCTATTAATTTAATTAATTTATTTATGTATTTTTGCTGAGGAAGACCGGCTCTGAGCTAACATCTATTGCCAATCCTCCTCCTTTTTTTTTTCTTCCCCAAAGCCCCAGTAGATAGTTGTATGTCATAGCTGAACATCCTTCTAGTTGCTGTATGTGGGATGCGGCCTCAGCATGGCCGGAGAAGCGGTGCATCGGTGCACGACGGGGATCCGAACCCGGGCCGCCAGTAGCGGAGTGCATGCACTTAACTGCTAAGCCACGGGGCCGGCCCTCATTAACATTTTAACAAGACCTGCTAAGAAAAGAAAATAGTGAGTGGTGTTTCATTTTAATTAGTCAAAAAAAAAAAATTTACCAATGGAAGGACTAAAGTCCTTCCTAAAGTCCGTACCTATTTTGTGTTTGAATCATCTGAACTCTCACGATTTAGCTGATTCAGTAAAAAGACAATCAAAGTTGTTAATTGACATCTTGTAGATGAAATAATTCCTTGAATTTTAGCTGTTATATAACACTCACTGTCTTGTAATTATAAGGAAGAATGTCTTCTTAGGTTGGGCTTCTGCAAGGAAAAACTTGTGAGAAAAGTTTTGATGGAAGAAAAGTAAACAGTAGAAATTCAAGGACTGGAGACATTGAACTACTTTCCTGCAGTATGAGATTTAAAGCCAGCAGAACAGAGGTGCTAACTCTTCACTGTGAACATTCATTCCCCCCAACCTCCATTCGTACTGAACTTATAGCCTATGTATGAAAACTGGAGTAGAGCATAAGAGACCTGCTGCTGTAGCAATTTTCTGAAAGTTTATAAAAGAGGTAAAATGATGAGTGTTGGTCTGACTGGAAAAGGTTCAGTTTGGTTAGAAAAAATGAGACCAAAAATAGAAGATTCTTGGGGCTGGCCCAGCGGCATAGTTCATGCGCTCCACTTCAGCAGCCCAGGGTGCACAGGCTTGGATCCTGGGTGCGGACCTACACACCGCTTATCAAGCCATGCTGAGGCGGTGTCCCACATATAAAGTAGAGGAAGAAGAGGAAGATGGGCACGGATGTTAACTCAAGGCTAATCTTCTTCACCAGAAAAAAAAAAAAAAGAAGAAGAAGATTGTATGGCTTTTGAAGATATAATTACTTTAAAATGGAGAATACAGAAATAGGGAAATCAATAGATATTAAGCATTCCTGTTTTCTTGAAATTCATATTTCTTCAAAATCTATTTCCACATATATTTAGCAGATTTTAATCTCAAGTGATTAATGTGTTTTAGACATAAATATATACAAGGACACCTTGTATTTGAGTGTGTATTTGTGTGTGTGTAGGGGTGTGTATATATATATGTGTGTGTCATTATAATGAACATTTTTATGAGTTATTTAAATATTGTAACTGTCCTGTACCTATTCTTCATTTGCTTCAATTGAGACACTAAAAAAACAGTATTACCAATGCCAAGCTATCTTAGCCTGCTTGGACTGCCGTAATGAAATATCATAGACTGGGTGGCTTAAACAACAGAAATCTATTTCTCACAGCTCTGGGATCTGGGAAGTCCAAGATCAAGGAGCCAGCCAATTCAGTGCTTGGTGAGAAATCTCTTCCTGGCTTGTAGATGGACACCTTCTTACTATGTCCTTACAGGGTGAAGAGAAAGAGCAAGCTCTCTGTGTCTCTTCTTACAAAGGCACTAATCCCATCATGAAGGCGACCCTTATAAACCTCATCTAACCCTCATTACCTCCCACATCCCCAATACTACAACATTGGTCAGGGCTTCAATAGACAAATTTGGGGGAGGACACAATCCAGTCCATACTGTATGCCTAACTTCATCACTCAGAACTGACTCACTCCTAAGAAATGTACTCTATAATCATACCTTCTTTATACTTTTATTTTCTCCATTCTATCATTTCTACTAAATCCTCACTGTAGCATCTCTGAGCACTCAAAATGTCATTATTGTTTCAGCCAAATATGTTACTTCCAAATTTGTGACTTTTCTCACTCTTGCTGTCATATGTATGTAAGCATTAAGAGCCAATTTAGAATTCTTAGCTCCCTTGTCTTTTTGTAGATTTTGTAAAATTATTACTGAGTGACTACTAAATCCTCCCCTTCTAAAACTGCTAGATCAATGATCCACTTGCTAGTGATATCTTCTTGGCACACAATTAAAAATACTAGTTTCTAAGGATTCCTGAAGCAGAATGTTTTTATTTTGACATTTGTAAAAATAAATTTTGAGCACTGTAGAAAAAACTTGAGTTAACCCGTTATTTGGAGTAATTTAAAGTTCATATTTCCTTAATAATGCAATAACAACGGCAACACCTAAAAAGAACTTGCTGTGATATTGAGCACTATGTTAGGCATTTTATATGTATTTAATTAAATTATTTGAAATATTTAATACAGACAAAATGATGATAGAACTTGGAACAGTGTAAAGTACTCAACAATTAAAGCTCTTATTTTTAAAAACTTAATCATCACCTCACTCTATTAATAAAATTTAGTCTTGTCTAATTATGTATTATTGACAAACAGTCCCACAAAGTATTGACATAAAACAAAAATCATGGGCCAGTCCTGGTGGCTGAGTCGTTAAGTTTGGCACACTCCGTTTCAGCGGCCTGGGTTCGGGTCCCAGGCGCAGCCCTATGCCACTCGCCTGCTGGCAGCCATGCTGTGGCAGCAGCTCACATAAGAAGGAAAAAAAAAGAAAGATTGCAACAAATGTTAGCTCAGGGTGAATCTTCCTCAGCAAGAAACAAAAACACACAAAACAAAACAAAAATCAATTTTATTTATTTATTTATTTAGTGAGGAAGATCAGCCCTGAGCTAACATCTGCCAATCCTCCTCTTTTTGCTGAGGAAGACTGGCTCTGGGCTAACATCCGTGCCCATCTTCCTCCACTTTATATGGGACGCCACCACAGCATGGCTTGCCAAGCAGTGCGTCAGTGCGCGCCCGGGATCCTAACCGGCGAACCTCGGGCCACTGCAGCGGAGCGCGTGCACTTAACCACTTGCGCCACCAGGCTGGCCCCAATTTTATTTATTTTTATTTTTTGTTTGCATTGTTTTTTAACTTTATTAAGGTATAAGTGATATAAAAAATTACACACACTTAATGTATGCATTTTGATGAGTTTGAACATAAGCATATGCCCATGATACTATCACCAAAACCAAGGTACTAAACATATCTATCACCTCTAAAACTTTCATTGCCTTCTTTTGGGTTTTTTGTTTGTTTTAATAAGAACACTCAACAAGAGATCTACCTTCTTAACGTGTTTTAAAGCACACAATACTTATTGTTAACTAAGGTACTATGTTGTACAGCAGATCTCTAGAACTTATGGTTTATAACAGAAACTTTATATCCTTTGAGCCACAATTCTCCATTTCCCCTCCCCCAGTCTCTGGCAACCACCATTCTATTGTCTGTTTCTATGTTTGACTATTTTAAATACCTCATAGAAGTAGAATCATGTAGCATGTGTTCTTCTATGACTGACTTCTTGCACTTAGCATAATGTCCTCCAGGTTCATCTATATTGTTGTGATGGCAGGATTTCCTTATTTCCTTCTTTTTAAAGGCTGAGCAATATTCCATAGTATGTATATGCCACATTCTCTTTATTCATTCATCTGTCAGTAGAGATTTGGGTTGCTTCCATATCTTGGCTATTGTTAATAATACCCCAATAAACAGAGGGGTGCAGATATGTCTTTGAGAACCTGATTTAAATTCTTTTGAATATATACCCATAACTGGGATTGTTGGATCATATGGCAGTTCTATTTTCAATTTTGGGGGAAATCTCCATACTGTTCTCCCTAGTGACTGCACCATTCAACATTCTCACCACAGTGTATAAAGATTCCAATTTCTCCACATCTTTGCCAACACTTGTTATCTCTCACCTTTTTGATAAAAGCTGTCCTAACTGGTGTGAGGTGATGTCTCATTGTGATTTTGACTTACATTTCCCCTATGATTAGGGAGGTTGAGCATCTTGTCATGTACCTGGTGGCTGTTTCCATGTCTTCTTGGGAGAAATGTCTGTTCAAGTCCTTTGCCCATTTTTTAATTGATTATTTAGTTTTTTGTTTTTGTTTTCATTTTTTGGCTATTGTATTGTAGAAGATTTTTTTTTTTTTTGTGAGGAAGATCAGCCCCATGCTAACATCTGCCAATCCTCCTCTTTTTTTGCTGAGGAAGACTGGCCCTATGCTAACATCCGTGCCATCTTCCTCCACTTTATGTGGGACGCCGCCACAGCATGGCTTGCCAAGCAGTGCATCAGTGGGCACCCAGGATCTGAACCAGCGAAACCCGGGCTGCCACAGCAGAGTGCGAGCACTTAACCGCTTGCGTGACCAGGCCGGCCTCAAAAGATTCTTATGTATTTTCAATATTAATCCCTTATCAGACAGATGGTTTGCAAATTTCTCTCATTCCTTGGGTAAGCTTTCACTCTGTTGATTTTTTCCTCCGCTGTGCAGAAGCTATTTAGTTTGATGTAGTCCCACTTGTCTATTTTTGGTTTTCCTGCTTGTTCTTTTGGTGTCAAATCCAAGAGGTCATTGTCAAGTCCTATGTCAAGAAGGTGTTTTCCTAGATTTTCTTCTAGGAGTTTTACAGTTTCACATCTTATGTTTAATTCTTTAATCCATTTTCAGTTGGTTTTTGTGTATGGTGTAAGATAGGATTCCAATTTCATTCTTTGCATGTGGATATCCAGCTTTCCCAACACCAGTTTTTGAAAAGACTATTCTTCCCCATTATGTCTTCTTGGCACCCTTGTCAAAAATCCATTGACTGTATATATGTGGATTTATTTCTGGCCTCTCGTTTTTGGTCCATTGGTGTATATGTTTGTATTTATACCAGCAGTATACTGTTTTAATTATTGTAGCTTTGTAATATAGTTTGAAATCAGGAAGTGTGAGGCCTCCAGCTATGTTCTTCTTTCTCAAGATTTTTTTAACTATTCAAGGTCTTTTAAGTTTCCATATGAATTTTAAAATTGTTTTTTCAATTTCTGTAAAAAATTCCATTGGCCTTTTAATGGGGATTGCATTGAATCTGCAGGTAGCTTTGGGCAGTATGGACATTTTATTAATATTAATTCTTCTAGTTCATGAATCTGGGATGTCTTTACAATTATTTGTATTGGCTTTAATTTTTTTTCATTCATGTTTTATAGTTTTCACTGTACAAGTCTCTCACCTCATTAGTTAGGTTTATTGCCAAATATTTTAATTCTTTTTGATGCTATTTTAAATGGTATTGTTTTCTTAATTTCCTTTTTGGAGAGTTCATTGTTAGTGTAAAAAAACACAACCAATTTCTGTATATTGATTTTTGTATCCTGCAACTCTGCTGCATTAGTTTATAGTTCTAATAGTTTTATTGTGGCATTTTTAGGGTTTTCTATGTATAGGATTGTGTCACTTGCAAACAGAGGTAATTTTACATCTTTTTCAATTCGGATGCCTTTGATTTATTTTTCTTGCCTAATTGCTTTGGCCAAAGCTGTCCTTCAGAAATGAAAGAGAAGTAAAGATGTTCTCAGCTAAATAAATTCTGAAGAATTTCATCACGACTAGACCTGCCATAGAGGGAATGCTAAAGGGAGTTCTTCAAGTTGAAAAAAAGGGCACTAAATAGTAACACATTAGCACGAGAATGTATAAAGATCACCGGTTAAGGTAAATATACAGAAAAACACAGAATGCTTTTATATTCTAATACCTGTGCATAAATCACTTTTAACCCTAGTATAAATGTTAAAAGACAAAAGTATTAAAAATAACTGTAACTATAATAATTAGTTAATGGATACACTGCATAAAAAGATGTAAATTGCGACATCAATAATATAAAGTGTGTCTAGGAGGTAAATGTGTAGAGGTTTTCTATTCAAGTAAAGTTAAATTGTTATCAGCTTAACACAGACTGTTATAACTGTAAGATGATTTATGTAAGCCCCATGGCAATCATAAAGAATATTTTATTACAGATAAACAAAAAATAAAGAAAAAAAGTATAACACTACAAAAAAATAATCAACTAACAAAGGAAGAATTCAAGAGAAGAAGAAAGGACCAAAAGAACTACAAAACAGCCATAGAACAGTTATCAAAATGGCAATAGTAATTCCCTACCTATCAATAATTACTTTAAATGTAAATGGATTAAATTCCTCAATCAAGACACATAGAGTGGCTGAATGGATTAAAAAAACAAGATCCAACTGTAAGCTGTGTACAAGAGACTCACTTTAGCTTTAAGGACACACATAGGCTGAAAGTGAAGGTAAGAAAAAAGATATTCCATGCAAATTGCAACCAAAAGAGAGCAGAGGTTGCTATAGTTATATCAGACAAAATAGATTTTAAGTCAAAAACTGTCACAAGAGACAAAGGTCATTATACAATGATAAAAGTGTCAATTTATTTGGGAAGATATAACAACTATAAATATATATTCACCCAACGTTAGAACACCTAAATATATAAAGAAAATATTAACAGACTGAAGGGAAAAAGAGACAGCAATACAATAATGGTAGAAAAATTCAATACTCCACTCTCAACAATGGATAAATCATCCAGATAAAAAATCAATAAGAGAACAGCAGACTTAACATTTACACCAGACCTAACAGAAGACATGTACAGAACGTTCCTTCCAACAGCAGCAGAACACACATGCTTCTCAAGCACAGACCAAACATTCTCTAGGATAGATCACATGTTAGGCCATAAAACAAGTCTTAACAAATTCAAGAAGATTGAAATCATATCAAGTATCTTTCCTGAACACAAAGGTATGAAACTGGAATTGAATAAAAGGAATAAAATTTAAAAATTCACAAATGTGTGGAATTAAACAACACACTTCTGAACAACCAATGGGTCAAAGAAAAAATCAAAAGGGAAATAAAAGAAATATACCGAGACAAATGAAAATGAAAACACAACATATCAAAACTTATGGGATGCAGCAAAAGCAGTGTTGTGAGGAAAATTTAGAGCAATAAATACCTACATTAAGAAAGAAGAAATATCTCAAATAAACAACGTAACTGTACACTTCAAGGAACTAGGTAAAAAGAAGAAACTAAGCCCCGAGTTAGCAGAAGGGAGGAAATAATAAACATTAGAGCATAAATAAGTAAAACAGAGACTAGAAAACTAATATGAAAGATCAATCAAGCTAAGATTGTCATTTGAAAATATAAACAAAATTGACAAAACTTTAGCTAGAATAACATAGAAAAAATGAGAAGACAAATAAAATTGGCAATGAAAGAGAAGATATGACAGTTGATGCTACAGAGACAAAAAGGGTCATAAGAGACAACTATGAACAATCCTACACTAACAAATTGGATAACCTAGAGGAAAGAGATACATTCACAGAAACATATAAACTACCAAGACTGAATCATGTAATATAAATAGAAAATCTGAACAGACCTATAATGAATAAGGAGATTGAATCAGTAATCAAAAACTTCCCAACAAAGAAAAGCCCAGTCCAGATAGCATCGCTGGTGAATTCTACCAAACATTTAAAGAATTAATTCCAATCTTTCTCAAACTCTTCCAAATTATTGAAGAGGGAACAATTCCAAATTCATTTTACAGGGCCACCATTACCCTGATACCAAAGCCAGAAATACTGCAAAAAAAGGAAATTACAGGCTAATATCCCTGATAAACATAGATGCAAAAACTCTCAACAAAATTCTACCAAACTGAATGTAACATTACAAAGATGATACATGATGATCAAGTGGGATTTATCCGTGGGATACAAGGATGGTTCAACTACATAAACCAATAAATGTGATACACTACATTAACAGAACGAAGTATAAAAATCATGTGATCATTTCAACAGATGTAGAAAAAGCATTTGACAAAATTCTCCACACTATATTCACACACATAATATAAACGCTCAACAAATTAGGTGTATAAGAAATGTACCTCAACATAATCAAGGCTATATACAAGAGGCCCACAACTCAACGTTGAAAACCTGAAGGCTTTTGTCCTCTAAGATCAGGAATAAGACAAAGATGTCCACTTCCACCACTGCTATTCAAATCATTTTATTATAACTTATATGGAGTTTGGAGGTTGACAATGTTCATCTGGATGTTTCTTATATCACAGTCTGATGAAAATTGAAACTGGAATTATCTGAACACATCTTCACTCACCTGTCTATAGTCCGGCCTGAAATGGATGAACAGCTGGGGGTTTTCTGTTATTTCTTCCTTCACGTGGCCTCTCCAAGTGGCTAGCTTAGACTTCCTCCCAGTAGCAGTCTCAATAAATTTCTTACATTGCAGCGGCCTTTCTCCAGTGCAAGTTCCAAGAGAGACAGGTGGAAGCTACCTGTCTCCTTAAAGACTAAGCTTGGAACTGGCATAACCTCACTTTTTTGGAATTTTATGGTGAAAGGCATCACAGACCAGTTCAGGTTCAAAGGGATGGAAGAAGATACTCCACTCTCATTTGAGAGAATGGAAAGCAGATATTGAGAAGGAAGGCAACAGTGGTGATCAACTTGGAGATAAGCTACCAAAAAGTATCATATTACCTGCAGTTTCTAATGGAGGAAATGAGAGTCTAAGGCATTATTTAACTTGCCCAAGGTAAAAGTAAAGCCCTAATAATCTAGCTGCAAAGCCCCTCTTCTTAACCATAATGTTTTGCTATCTCTGTATAATCATAAACAACACAGGCATCAATTTCTGCCAAATCAGTAAATTAATTTCATGTACAAATGTTGTCTGTTCAATGGTGTCAAGGAAAGGTCTTCCTAGGTTAGGAAAGTAAAATATATCTAATTAAATTTCAGCTTTCTCCAGAACAACATATCTAATTATCTACTGGATATCTTCACTTTGTATAGGACACAGAGCCTTCACGTGTTTAATATTTTCCTGATTATGGTGAAGTAAATGATTTTATTTGTTGGACTGTATATCTTTGCCACTGTGTAAACCACTCCACTCAAGTCAGGTAGTTGCTTTGGGCCTTGATGTTGGCACAACTTCCCTTTTAGATCTCTTCTGTTCTAACTCATACCTTGGAAAAAGAGATCTTTGGGCTTATATTTAACCCTATTTGTGCCACATCATTGACCTCCCACTATTCCTCAGGCCATTCTTTGGATTGTTGAAGATGTGAAAGGGTGTAATTGTCTCTTTTTGCATCCCAGATATGGACTCCACTCATTCCAAGTCTTTGGAATAAGAGAAATTCTAATATTCAGAACCTGAATCCCAGGTGTATGACTTCATGTTTTATACACCTTTGGGAAACTCTGGCTTACTTTTCTTTTATAAATTGATACTCAATATGTCTCAATGGATGTTCTTTTTATGACCCTACATTAAAAATATGCCTAAGATGAAAGATTATTTTTCATTTCTCCTGCCCCAGCTATTCTTGCCCTCTCTGTATTCGAATAACCACCCACTAAATGGAGCTCAGATGCAGCTATCTGTGTTTAGTTCTGGGTCAGCTTCAAATGACTCTTTTTGTGCTCATTTTAAGTCTACTAACTTTCCTGCTTTTCTGCATGCCTGGTGATTTTTTAAATTAGATTCCATATATTATAGATTTTATAATAAGAAAACACTTTAGCTATTGTTTTATTTCAGAAACTTTCTAGTTGAGTAAAGTTGCACGTGTGATCTGATAATTTTGAGAATATGATATTATAATTCAGGATATTGTTGCCTCTGTTCTGCTTTCATAAACAATTGAATAAGTTCAGTAAGCAGGTCTTGTTTGCTTTCTCTAGAAGTAAAGCAATTAAGATGTGTCCTCTTTCCCATGAGTATGAACGTGCCACATTACGAAGCTAGTCAGCTTCAGGGGCAGAAAGAAATAGTGATACAAGTTTCACCTGCCATTAAAGGAAATGCTCTATTGGGACTAAATAAAGCTGGAAAGCAGTACAATGCAGTGCAACAGAAATGTAATGGTGCCAGATTAAGCAATATTTTTTCCCCTCAGCACTTAAAAAGTGTGCATTAAAAAATTCAAAACAGTGATGCTAGGAATATATATTTGAAACACATTTGAAATTTAATTATTGGTTCCATAGAATAGTATTAGCTTTTTTCATAAAATATTTCAGAGTCTTTGCATAGTATTTTGTTAAATATAATATTTATTTGTAAAATATTAAAATAAGCTCAAATAGCTATCATTTTTGGGGGGAACATTTACGAGAAGTTATTTATTCTTTATCATCATGTTCATCCTTTTTTCAGTTTTCTATCTGGGGAAAAATAAACATCTTTATTGGAAAAAAAAATTTAGCTTCAAATCTTCATTTGGACAGACATAGTATAAATAAAGTTTAGAACAATAGTTCTTAATTTTACAACTCTGATATTTTAAAAATGGCAATGTAAATACTAATACATATGAAAATGGAACATTTTTATAATACCTAAATTTATTATTTCATTACAAATTTGGATATGATTTCATATCTGCATAATTATCTTAAGAAGATAGTCTTAACATTACACAAAGTATACAGTTGGCTGGTTAGCTAAACGATGCTGTCATATAAAGTGTTAGAATGTCTGAGATCAGGAAACATTGCTTTATTCTTGAAAAATAAAAATACAGAACAAAAACATAATTACAGGGTTTAAAAATACTATAGAGACAGTAGATAGATTAAATTCTGTAGAAAATAGATTTACTGATTGAGAGCATCAGCCCAAGAAATCTTTTCAAAACACAAGACTGAGTCACAGATAAGTGAAAGGTTAGGCGCAGGGGAATGGAGTAGAAGAAATTCAATACAAGTGTAATGGAGATTCAAAAAAATGAGTGCTGAGCAGAGGAATACGAAGAAATAACATAAAAATAATAATGAAAACTGAAACCAACATAATCCCCTGTCCCTATCCAAACCAATATTGGGACCAAACATATTTTCCTGTCCTTGGGTTAAACAATTCTGTGACCAGGCATGCTTAGGAAAATATGTCTTTGTATTGAATAATCTGATTACAGGAGAAATAACTACTTGCTCCAGGAAATAGCTGGACCTGGAAAATATGACTGTAAACCAACTAAAATAGCATGTTTCTCAAGCCTAACAGCTTCCTATTCAAGTCTCCCTTGAAAACCCTTATCGTACTGTGTCCATCAATCCAAAGCTATTACATCACAAACTCTGCCTAATCTCAACTAGTTTTCCACCTTTCAAGACCTACTTTAGAATGGTAGATCACTCAGGATATGCTCACACTTTGATATGAAGAGCAATATTTAAAATTTATTTATGTATTTAAGATGTTTTTTATCTTAACATCAAATTCCTGGAAATCATACTTTATGTATTTAACCTCCATTCAGTAAAATTTTATTATCTACCCTGCGTATAATGTTGCAAGGTATCGGGAGACTCAAGGATAATTACCACTATCAAGGAACCTAGACCTTTTAAAAGAAGTAACTTTGCACTTCAATATATATGTATATATAAAAGGACAGTCTGAAGCATCTGGAGATCTTTCCTACCTCTCCCCTGTAAACTCTAATTACTGCAAAGGCAGCTGCTTACTAATGGAAGGTGCACATTTACAACCAGGAATGAGGCTGAATATCTTAGGCAACACAGCTTTTAATTTTTCTTCAGACAGTATTTAAACTTTATGGATTTATGAGATTTCTCATCTATATATGAAAACTCAAGTCTTTTTCCCCCCACCCCAGATTCTCTTCTTTGTTCATATCAAACTAAAACTCATACATGTGTATAGAAACGGCCCACTCCTCATTAGTTCCCATGGTGTTTTGTTATCTACAATGGGAAATGTGGCACGTGGATGTTGTGTGCATACCCTTGTAATATGACAGATATCTTCTAACTCAGAGCTTGCTCAATCACTGCGTGACAAGAGCAAGTCAGTCCGAGGACTCTCAGGGCTCATTCTAGCAAGAAAATCTCTCTATAACAGGACAGGGCAGCTGTCAGCTCTCAAGCAGCTTAACTTGCTAAGCTCATCTGTTTCTTTTAAATATCACAAACTATTTTGGAAGAGATATAGACAGTTTGAGTATCAGTACAGCAACATTTTCTCTACAACTTCCTATATTTTTTCTAATTTACTAAGTGGCATCCCAAGGGAAGAAAAGTTAATCTAATTATCCTACCATTAATTGATGAATCATCATAAGTTCATCAAACATTGTGCAGATTATAGTAATATGCTAGATACACTCTGTGCCTCTGCACAAAAGAAATAAAATAATTTTTCTTGCTCTGAAGAAACTTTTGAATTATTTAGTAAGAAACAAATTAATTTATTACAAAGAAGCCAAGAATATACAATGGGGAAAGGGCATGGACAATCACATGCAAAAGATTGAAACTTGACTACTATCTTACACCAGACACAAAAATTAACTGAAAATGGATTAAAGACTTGAACATAAGACCTGCAACCATAAAACCCCTAGAAGAAAATAGGCAATAAGCTCTTTGACATAGGTCTTGGCGATGATTTTTTGAATCTGTCACCAAAAGCAAATGCAACAAAAGAAAAATAAATAAATGGGAGTATATCCTATGAAAAAGCTTCTGACAGCAAAAGAAACCATTGACAGAATGCAAAAGCAACCTACTGAGTGGGAAAAAATACTTGCAAATCATATATTTGATAAGGTGCTAATAACCAAAATATATAAAGAACTCATACAACTCAATATAAATAAAACTCCAAAAAATCCAGTTATCTATTCAGAGCAGAAGATCTGAATATATATTTTTCCAAAGAAGACATTCAGATGGCCAACAAGTATATGAAAAGATCTCAACATTGTCAATCGTCAGGGAAATGTAAATCAAAATCACGAGATATCACCTCATACCTGTTAGAATGGCTGTTATCAAAAAGACAAGGAATAACAAGTATTCTCAAGGGAATCTTTGTGCACTGTTGGTGGGAATGTAAACTGGTGCAGCCACTATGAGAAACAGTACAGAGTTTCATTCAAAAAATTAAAAATAGAACAACCATGTGATCCATCAATCCCACTTCTGGGTATTTATCTGAAGAAAATTAAAACACTAATTTGAAAAGATCTATGCATCCCCATGTTCACTGCAGCATTATTTACAATAGCCAAGATATGGAAACAACTTAAGTGTCCATTGATGGATAAATGGATAAAGAAATTGTGGTATATAAATATAATGGAATATTATTCAGCCATAAAAAGGAATGAAATCTTGTTATTTGTGACAACATGGATGCAACTTGAGGGCATATGCTAAATGAAACAAGTCAGACAGAGAAAGACAAGTACTGTGTGATCTCTCTTATATGTGGAAAATAAAGAAAAAGAAAACAAGCTCATAGATACAGAGAACAGACTGGTGATTGCCACAGGTGGGGTCTGGGGTTGGGAGAAATGGGTGAACTGATTTTTTATTTTAGTTTAAATAAATAAATAAATAAATAAATGCTAAAAAAAAAAAAAAAAAAAAAAAAGACTGCCCTAAGGTAATGAGGAGGACCTTAAGGGGATACCTGTCCTGTCCCTAATGCAAGGGGCAGTGTATAGAGCAGCAGGGAGGCAGGAGCTGTCTCCGATGGGCTCTGGTCACTATGTCACACAATGGTGTGTATGAGCTTGGGGACCACGGGGTGCTCATGGTCCATTCCTGAGGGGTCTGGGGGTGATCAAAGCTGGGTCCAGCCACCTGGCACTGCCTGGTGTCCTCTACTCAGGGATCATAGCTATGACCTCCCCCACCTCCTGGACATCTTCAGGTAGAGGGGCCTGACCCAGAAACCAGTGAGGGATCAGAAAGCTGGGAGGGGTTTCATTTGCATGAATGGGCCCTCCCTCTGTCAGATTATGAAGAGGGGGAGGGAGAGATTTTAGGGAAGTAACAAGATCTAAGGGGATCAGAGTAAAGAAAAAAGACGGTAAAAGAGAAAGTAGAACTGGATTTCAACCAAATGAAGAGAGAATTTTAGTGAGAGGGAGGGAAGAAAGGAAACATTGTATAAGGTGTGAAAAAATGAATTAATGCTCTGTGTCACAGCAAGAAAATGAGGTCGCTACTAACGTTTAAACACAGATTGAACAAACAATATCCTATTCAAACCAAGATTCATTCGATAGCAAAAGGAGGTGTTAAGAAGTTAAAATAATATATTACTTTTAAGTTGTTTCTTTATTGTTCAACAAATGGATTTTATTATGATGTTGAACTTATTAAAAAACTTAGGGTATATTTAAAATTTTTTTTCAAAAATTAATTTCCTTAAAAAAACAACAATAAAAAAATGTGTATCTGTTTTTAAGTGAAACATATGAATAGCTGATATTGTAAGTTTAAAAAGATTGAATATGAACAATATCTTACGGGAAATTGAATACATTAGAGGAAACTTGAAATATTCTTTAATTATCTAAATATTAAAAATTAACATAAGCAGAATAATTACTATTGGTTTATGTTTACATACTTAGTTGGTTTCTTAGGTTCATGTGTCCCCAATGCCTTATCACTGATATTTTTCAGAGCATGCTATTTTTTTTCGTTATGGAATTGTTTTCATATTCTATATTATCCAAAATGCATTTTATGGTTAATAACTTTGAAACCATTGACATAATTAGTGACCCTTTTCTGAGGGCTGCAAAAAAACATATTTTTTGCTGTAGAATTCTATGAATTTTAAAACAGGTATAGATACATGTAACCACACACCAGTCCAGGTACAGAACAGATCCATTACCCAAAACACTATCTTGTGATATCCTCTTTAAAGTCACACCACCCTCCTACTCCAGCCCTTGAAAACTATTGATCTCTTCTCTGTCACTATAGATTTGTCTTCTTGAGAATGTCACAGAAATGGAACCAAACAGTCTGTGAAATTCTGAGATTGGCTTTTTTCACTAAGCCAATCATTAAGCAAATGTTTTGAGATTCATTCAAGTTGAAGAATATTTAGGTGGTTTCTAGTTTTTCTGGAATTATGAATTATGTGAATATTCATGTGCAAGTTTTCACTTGAAGGATAAGTTTTTCCTTATTTGGGGTAAATACATAGGAGTGTGCTTACTTGGCCATACGGTAACTATATGTTTCTCTTTGTAAGAAACTGCCAAAGTCTTTTCAGAGCAGCTGTACCATTTTCCACAACCACTGGCAATGCATAAGAGTTCCAGTTGTTCTGCATCCTTGTTATCACTTGATATTGTCAATAATTTTTACTTTAGCTATCCTAAAACTTATTACAATAGTATCTCATTATGGTTTTAATTTGCGTTTCCCTACTCACTAATAATATTAAACAATTTTTTATGTTCTTTTTTAATGTTTATATACCCTCTTTGATGAAGTGTCTATTCAAATCTTATGCCCATTTTTATTAACTGGAGTTTTTGTTTTATTTCTGTTGAGTATTGAGAGTGCTTTGCATATTCCAGATACAGTTCTTTTGTCAGATGTGTGATTTACAAATATTCTCTCCCAGTCTGTTGCTTCTTGTCACATTTAAGAACTCATTGTTGAGCAAAATGAAAAGACAACCCACCAACTGGGAGAAAATATTTGCAAATCACATATCTGACAAGGGGTTAATTTCCAAAAATATATAAAGAACTCATACAACTCAACAACAAAAAAAGCAAACAACCTGATCAAAAAATGGTCAGAGGATATGAACAGACATTTTTCCAAAGAAGATATACAGATGGCCAACAGGCATACGAAAAGACGTTCAATATCACTAATTATTCAGGAAATGCAAATCAAAACTGCATTGAGATATCACCTCACACCCATCAGAATGGCTATAATTAATAAGACAAGAAATAAATGTTGGAAAGGATGTGGAGAAAAGGGAACTCTCATATACTGCTGGTGGGAATGCAAACTGGTGCAGCCACTATGGAAAACAGTAGGGAGACTTCTCAAAAAATTAAAATAGAAATGCCATATGATCCAGCTATCCCACTACTGGGTATTTATCCAAAGAACACAAAATCAACAATTCAAAGAGATTTATTTACCCCCATGTTCATCGCAACATTATTCGCAATAGTGAAGACATGGAAGCAACCCAAGAGCCCATCAACAGATGAATGGATAAAGATGTGATATATATATATATATATATATATATATATAAAAGAATACTACTCAGCCATAAGAAAAAGACAAAATCGAGCCACTTGTGACAACATGGACAGCACTTGAGGGTATTATGCTAAGTGAAATAAGCCAGACAGAAAGACAAACACCATATGATTTCGCTCATATACGGAAGATAAACAAATATATGGATAAGGATACCAGATTAGTGGTTACCAGAGGGGAAGAGGGGGGAGGGCAAAAGGGAAAAGGGACAGATAAGTATGGTGACGGATAAAAACTAGTGAATACGATGTAGGCCATACAGAAACTGAAATATGATAATGTATACCTTAAATTTACACGATGTTATAAGCCAATATGACATCAAAAAAAAGAGAACTCATTGTCTATGATCAACCAGGCCATGAAGATTTTTCTCTCATTTTCTCCTCCAATGTTTTATAACTTTACATTTTACATTTACATTATAATCTCCTTTGACTTATTGTATAAGATGTGAGGTTCAGGTTTAATTATTAGCTTCTGGATGCCCAATTGTTCCAGCATCAAGTATTGAAAAGATATCCTTTATCTACTGAATTGCCTTGAACTTTGTCAAAATCTATTTGGCCATATGTGTGTGGGTCTATTTCTGGATTCTCTATTTTGTTCCATTGATCTATGTATCTATCCCTTTGTCAATAGCACACTCATAATAGTTTATAGTGCATGATAGCTATATTTCTATAAATAATGGGATTGTGTATAGATTTTGCATAGATCCCTTAATATTCTACTAGATATCAATTTATAGAAAACATCACATAAACCTGGCATTCAATCTAGGCTATTCTACTTAAGAGAGAAAATATGACTTTGTATGAGTTATGTAGAGGATATAACCTCCATTTCCTCATCTTTAAAATTGCCAGAATTTATCCAAATTATAGGAGTAATGTAGGTTTTAAGTAAGCTAGCTTATTTAAAATAAATAACATTTAATATATGTTCTCCATAAATGTTATATCTTTTTGCTCTTTATTCTACCTCGCATATGCATTTGCCTAGTTTTATTAAATATTATTTCAATAAAGTAACACTTTAAAAATACACAAAGCATGGGAAAAGCAATAAACTAATACAAATATAATTAATACAATTTTATGCATAATTGCAGAAAAACAAAACAATTGATATAAAGATAGCATAGTCACGGCAAAATTTACCTTCCTAGGGTTCCTAGGGTATGAGGTTTTCAGAGAAGAATTACTATTTTCCACTTGTGACCTTGAACTAGGGGCAAAAATAAAAGAGAACATATCAGGCAGCTCAGTACCCTTTAGATTTAGTGCACAGAGAACTAATCCATCTGTTTATGGTTCCTTTTTTTGTCCCTAGATAACACTTAGTTAAAAGACACATGCTTCAACCTTCAAGATAAATTATGCTTTCAATTCTTAATGGTTGTAAGTGATAAAATTCAAGAGCAAATCAGTGTGTGCATTAAAACAGGTGACATCTATGCCTTTGGATTGCTGAATGATTATCACGATATTTAAAGGTTAAACGGTTATTTTTACATTTATATATAAACGAGGTTCATGAATATAGTTGTCATTGCTCTCAACATTTGAGTGTCATATATGAATGAGTGGCTAGACGAGGCAGAAGAATGGTCCGAATGAGAAATAAAAATAAATAAATGTACAAGGCTCAAAGAATTTGATGTCACATTCAATGTAGTAGTCATCTTAACAAAAACATAAAATTTGGAGAGGGGGAAATGATTTCATGGAACATATTTCCTCTATAAACACCATTTTAGTGCACATCTGGGGGAAGTCCCACAGGCATCCTCAATAAATTTGCTTTGGAACTTTTTTCTAAGAAAAAATCGAGCTGATGTTCTAGTAATTTAACTTTCTGCCCTTTATTTCAACACCACAGTAAAAATGTTCACCCTTTAAGATTACAGTTATAGTTGTTCTCAGAACCTATGTTTTTAGGACTCTTAGGCTATATGGTAATGATTCAGTGGTCATGAGAACATAATAGCTGGGATGGCTTTAGACAAAATAAATAATTCTTTCTTTTTTCTTTTCTCTCGCTATTGTTTTCATGCAGGCTGGGTTGAACCTTCTATTCCCACCAATGAAGTCAACAAAACAACAAATAAGAAACTTACAAAGTGAGATGGTGAGATTTCCATAATACATTTAATAAGCTTTGTTTTATTCCACATATAAATCCTTTGCTAGGCATTTTTCTGAGTAATTTTTTAAAAATATATAGTTCTTTTGTCTATTTTTCAAGTTGAATACAAAAATTACTCATGCAAATATACTCAGGAGAATGCTAGTGGCCACGGAAAATGGTGGCTACCAGTAACTGCATCTCTCTCTACAGGCTCAGATCCTCCATAAGAATCCACATAACTACACAAAACCCTCACATTCTAAACATCTAGAAGACAAGAAAACCAGAAACAATCAAAATATCTGCAAGTTTAAAAAAAAGAAAAAAAACACAAGCCAAATATTAATGTAGCTATTTCCCACACTCCCTCTGCATAAAGCAGAACTATCCAGAAAAATGTCTCAGAAGAGAAAAAAGGACAGCAGTCAAGAAGATTGACCTAAAATCACTGCCAGAAAAATAACCTCCCCCTTGAGTGTGAAAATTCTGAAAAGGAAATGTGGGTTTTCAGAGGACTGAACACAAGGGATGGAATTAAAAGTGGGCATGGTTTTTCGTGGTAAGTTTTGAAAGTCATCATGGCTGGGGAAGAAAAGTACAACAAAAAGAGAAATGTCTGTTTCCATATTCCGTGGCTATGGGAATAAGAGACAAAAGTGGAAGTTTAAAATTCTGCAGGAAAAAAGAGGGCAAAAAAAAAATAATACTAGAATTGACACAATCCCTCCTCCAAATACCAAAATAAGCACTAAAAAGAAAATTACAATGAATGATTTAATATTGTATTAGTTAGAGTTTTCCAGAGAAACAAAACTGATGGAATATAGAGCTAGCTAGCTAGCTAGCTAGCTAGATAGATAGATAGATAGATTTATTATGAGAATTAGCTCACACAATTATGAAAGCTGTCATATGGCATGGTATGCTGCCTGCAGGCTGGAGAACCAGGAAAGCAGGTGCCATAATTCAGCCTGAGTCCAAAGGCCTGAGAACCAGGGGAGCCACTGGAGTAACTCCCAGTCCAAGGCCAAAGACCTAAGAAACTAGGAGATTGCTGATGTAAGTCCCAGAGCCAAAAGGCTCAGAAACCAGGAGCCCTGATATGAGAGAGCAGGAGAAGATGGATGTCTCATCTCAAGAAGAGAGAGAAAGAATTTACTCTTTCTCCAACTTCTTGTTCCATTTGGGCCCTCAACAGATGGGGTGATGACTCCTCATATTGGTAAGGGTGAATCTTCTTTATGCAGTTCACTAATTCAAATGTTAATCCCTTCCAGAAACACCCTCACAAACACACCCAGAAATAATGTTTTACCAGCTGTCTGGGCATCTTTTAGCCCGGTCAAGTTGACACATAAAATTAACCAGTACAATATTAATTTAAAATCCTAAAGAAATTTTTAGCAAACAGTATTCAAAATCACTTTAAGAAAGTAATACACGTGAACAACTGGCATTTATTCCAGTAACACAAGCTTGGTTCAATATTTGGAAATCTATTAAGATAATATACCACTAATGTATTGAAGGAGGAAAATCATATGATTACCTTTAAAGATGATGAAGTCTTTGACAAAATTAAATACTTACTCCTCATAAAAATATAGCTAAGATACAAATTGATGCTTCCTCAACATGATAAAAATAAACAGTTATGAAACCAGTATTTTACTTAATAGGGAAACAGTGGTATTTCCACTAGGACCAGACACAAGTTAAGTATGCCAACTAAGACCTCTAGTACTAACACTGTATTGAAAGTACTTGCCAATCGAATTAAAAAAATATACTAGCACCCCAAATTGTAAAATAAGAAGTACAACTTTTTCTATTTGCACTTAATAGGATAGTATACTTGAAAAGCTCAAAGAATCAATAATCAATTTGACCCAAAAATAAAATAATTGACCAAAGTAGCAGAGTAACATTAACATACAGCAATCAAAAGCCTTCCTACTCATAAAGAACAACCAGTTCAAAGACATAATAGTAGAGAAAACTCTACTTACTATAGCAACACCAAAGATAAAAAAGCTTAGAAATATACTTAAAGAGAAACATGCAAACTGTTTATGAAGAAACCTTTAAAATACTTTTGAAAGACACAAATTAGAGGGGCCAGCTGGGTGGCGTAGTGGTTCAATGTTTGCACTCCGCTTCGGCGGCCCGGGGTTCGCAGCTTCGGATCCCGGGCGTGCACCAAGGCACCGCTTGTCAAGCCATGCTGTGGTGGCGTCCCATATAAAGTAGAGGAAAATGGGCACAGATGTCAGCCCAGGGCCAATCTTCCTCAGCAAAAAGAGGAGGATTGGCATCGGATGTTAGCTCAGGGCTGATCAGCCTCACAAAAAAAAAAAAAAAAAAAAAAAGACACAAATTAGAATTGAACAAATGGAAAGAAATATGTTTTTCTTTAACAGAATGACTCAACATCATAAAGGTGACTCTTCTCCCTGAGTAATTTTATGAATGTAAGAGAATCCTGATAATGTGCCTACAAACTCTTATGGACCTAGACTGATCACAATTTTGTAAAAATAACTAGTATAACTAGAAACATGGGAGCAAGATTTACACAATATTAAGCATTCTCTAAAGCCATGCTATTCAAAATAGTGTGGTGCTGGTGCATAAACAGACAAACAGACCAATGGAATACTATAGAAAGTCCAGAAATAGATCTGAGTTGTCAAGAGACATTTGATACATTATAAAGATTACCTCTGAAATTACTAGGGCAGAGGATGACTTTTTAATAAATAGTGTTCAGACAGCTGCATAGCCAGTTGAGAAAAGATAATATACATTACAATTCACAAGAATAAACTCCAAATATTGTAGAGATCTAACAAAACAAACAACACAAGTAGAAGAAGGAAACACAGGTAAAGTATATATTCTAGGTATAGGGACAGACTTCATATGACTTAAAATCCACAAGGAATAAAATAAAAAATTAATATATTCAAATACATTTAAAACTTTTACATAACAAAAAGAAAACTATTTTAACACCATAAGATAATTCCAAAGACAACTGACAACTGTAGATGATATTTACAACATAAATCACAGATAAAACATGATATCTTTAGTATGTAAGGAGCTTTTAAAAATTTGGTGAAAAAAGACCAAAATAAACTGAGAAAATAGTCAATAATCCACAATAGACAAAGCAAAATTTATATTAAGATCATTTAATAATTTAAAAATGTTTAACTATGCTAAGAATGAGAAAAAAGAATTGAAACTACAAAGAACTATCATTTACCACCTATTAGACCAGCAAAATTTTAAACTCAACAACAAACCCTGTTGGCAAGGTTGTGGGAAAATAGGCTGATTGGAATTCAAAATGGTACAACACTTACAGGAGTGGGTGTGAATAGGGTGGAAGAGATTGAAGGGGGAGTGACATTTCTCTCAGTATATCTTTGTATATATATAGTTTTGACTTTTGGAACCATATGATTGTTAATATTAAAAAAATAAACTAAGATAAGGAAATAATGGAAGGAAATAAAAAGGAAATATTAACTAATGTAGAATACAAACAGAAGCAGAAAAATAACACAAGCATACTAAAAGAGAAAAAGACTTGTTAAGTTTTAAACAAAATACTTTTCCATACATCCTCAGGCTATGGAAAAAATGACTATAAGCAAATATGGAAGTCTAGTTAAAACTAGACTATACCTCTAGTTTTCACAGAGGTATAGGATAGTAATCAGGAAACTACTTTCTGTATATTTAAGGGCTTAGCAATTAAATAAATGCATTGAGGATAATGGGAAACTGGTTTCTCACTGTGGAAAAGAGAGAATATTAGAAGGAAGGAAGATTAGAATGAACTCTTTTGTGCCACACTGGGATATTAAGAACCTATGTATACACATATACAGACACTATTTGTATGTATTTACATACACATGCACACATATAAGCATGGGCATCTTGCTACCATGCAAAACAAAAGAAGCAGGGAAATGCACATAAAAATAATAATAACATGTCAATAAGACAATGGAACTAACTTGAAGGAATTCTCAATAGTCAAACCATAGAAAATTTGAGCATCAAAAGAAATAAGAGTAGTAATAGAATTTTTGTGTAAAAAGCAACAATCTATGAATGCATACTGATAGGAATGAATGAATGAGAGAAAAGGGAAAGATCTCCCTCAATGTATACTGCTATAATTATTTACAAGACCAGATAATTAAAAGAACCCACAAGACTTCAGAGAGCATATTCACAAAAGTCTTAATAAAGTCAAAGGAAGTATAAAGAGTGTATAAGTGAGTATCAATAGCCGAGAGACTTCCAAGCACAGTTCCCCAGAATTATTCTTTTTCACACGTGATGTACTTTATCTCTGGAGTATAAACCACTATGTCTTCTGTGAAGCATCTTGGTTTTAGAGGAGCTTCCCAAATGTTCCCAGGGGGATCTTTTATGCCCTTCTAGTCACACAGCCAAGCCAAGCTGTGTAATTGGTTACACCGGGTGTAACTGATCAATATGCAAACTGGCCTGATGACACCAGGAAAGTTTCAAACCTTAAATAGCACATTATAAATCATTATGGAGCACTCTCCCCTTCTCTTGGCCAGGAGTCAGTTCCAAACTTTCAGCCATCTCTGGAAATAAGCATTGAGCTCTCCTAGTCCAGCCAAAAATAATTTAAAGATGTACTGATAGAGAAAAAGAATGATAGAGGTAAAAATAACACCATTTAGCAACTATCATAATAATTGAATCAGACAAAATCATGAGTGGGAGCTAACCTCATGTGTAAAAGTTTAATGAGGAGCAGGATATTTACATATTCTCAAAGTAGTTTCCCCCAAATTACCTTTATTTTTTTTTTTTTTACAAGGAGGCACTAATAATTTTACAGTGGATTAACATAGCTGATATCACCTTAGGCAAATCATCAAAGTTAGCATCAACAGTAATGGGACAAGCTGACAGCATGTGCTCCCCATCTGTCATTGAGAAGGACACAGCATCACTTCTAGGCTATTGCTGTCAAAAATGCATCATTTGAATGGAATCATTAGCAAGCACGAATCAAAACCAAACTGAGGGACATTCTACAAAATAACTGGTCTGTAATTTTTTTTTAATTGTCAAGTTCATGAAAGCTAAGGAAAGGCTAATGAACTCGTACAGATTAAAGGAGGCTAAAGAAATACAGCAAATAAAGATAAGTGGCCTGAACTGGAACAAGCACTGGGGAAAAAAATAGCTAATAAGTACATTGCAGGAGAAATTGGTGAAATTTTAATGTGTACAACTGATTTAATAAAATTACTGTGTCAATATTCTAATTAATGATTTTGATAATTGTACTATGGTACAGATTCTTGGGAAATGTACTCTGAAACATTTAAGGGTGAACGTATAGAATATCAGTAGCACAATATTAAATGTCTCAATTTTTATATACATATGAAACACACCCATGTTTATCCACATAACTGAATTAAAACATAGTACTATGTGTGCTCTCAAGTACTAATTCTCTGACTCAAATTTAAGCAATAGTGAAAACATACAGAGAACTAAATGAATGATATTTGGTATAACTTTTCAATTTAATCACACAGGACAAAATAACAATGTTGGTCATTGACTATGTAAAGTCTTATGGGTTACGGTAATAATAGTTTAGGTATCCCTGATCATTTCATTATGTAAGTACTATTAGATGAGGAGACTGCGAAGAAATCACTATGGTTCTCACCTTTTAAAGGGGAATGGAACATACAGGAAATCAATCAAATGATGGAAAACTGTTATATAGCTAAAATGAATTGTTGATGACGGTTAATTTTAGGGTTTTTAAAATAAAATATATTACATAAAGGCATATTTGCTATAAACTATTATTGATGAAGCAATCCAAATTCCTTTTGACATGAACTATTTTAAATCCTCTTTTATAAAAGAGGAAAATGAGTCAGAAATTTTAAATAAATTGTCAGAGATCACCCATCTAGCGTTAACAAAACCGGGGCACAAATTTATATTTGTCTGAGTCGAGAACCAGTGCTCTTAATCACTGTCCTATACTTTCTTATTTCCAGTAGAATCCTACAGTTCATAAAATGTAAAATATAGTGGAAATGATGCCATGACTGGTATGGACCTAGACACTCCGAGACCTGGGAGCTTCCACTTTCTCTCTGGGGAAGCCTACTGCCAGGCTGCAAAGAAACACAGGCTGGACTACTCAACAGAGGAGCACCAAGGTGCCAGACATGCAAATGGAGTCTTCAAGGACCTTCCTGCTCAGCTAAGCAAAGTGATGAGTGTAGTCAAGTGGAGAAAAAATGTGAAAAAAGGAATCATTGAGGCTACCTAAAAGAGCTAAAGATTAATCTACCTTACTAATCAAGCGGAATCTCTACTCTCACTTTCCAAGTTTCCAAAATAGGAATATTGATTGGATTAGTACTATAAGAGCTTGAATGATAAGTTTACGGAAATTATATACATACGGAGAGAGGGAGAGAGAGAGAGAGGCTTCCAAACAGTAGTGCTAATAAACAAGGATTTAGCTTAAGAAAAAATTGAAGAATGGATATCCCTTCTTATACACAAATTCTAGTTAATTCAACAGTTTTTGATTATGACACAGATCTAAAAATAACTTTATCAAAGTCGATTTGAAATACAAGAAATATAAAGACCCTGAACAAGATAGCATCAGAAACCTATTTTCTGCTCATGCTCCATGTATCACACTATCTCTAGGAAAGAGATCTTAAGATGTTTACCCTTTCTCATTGCCTAACAAGAGGGGCTTGCACCCAGCCCATGGGGGCCAACTGAGGATAGAATATATCCTACCTTCTCCATCCTTCTCATGTGTATTTTTTCCTCACAATTTTTTTTTAATACCACACAAACTATCTCTCCTCAACTAAATAATAAAACAAACAACAATAACAAAAAAAGTCCATTCATTTAAATCTGGGTTGACGACTGATACTTTTGAGTGTGTGTGTGTGTTTTACGTCTATGTCTGAGATCTTACTAATCTTACTTATTAGTAGCTTTTTTCCCCCTTAGGATTTTATAAATACATGACAATATCTGACAATATCACCTACCAATGAAGCCAGTTTTATTTCTTCCTTTTAATATGAACTGAATTTTTTTGTATTTTTTAGTAATGTCTACGTGGTTTAAATAAGTGGTGAGAGCTGACATCCTTGTGTTTGTTGGGTCTGGAGAAGCAGTCAGCCAAAAAAATACCGTGTTAAATATAATACTTTAGATAGGGAATTACAATATATTTTTGTTTATTTAGCATCTTTTTTGGATGTTTTTCTTTGAGAGAGGACTACTGGGACTGGTGCAGAAGATTAGATGTATAGTGACTTAAGAGTGGTTTTATCCATTTATATGCATACAAGGGAGTAAAATCTACATTTTTTTTTTTGGTATTTACTGCATTTCTTATTTCTTTTTATTAAGCTTGAGCTAGAAAATTTCTAAAAATGAAAAAGAATCTCCATAAACTAATATTCTTCTGCATTCCTAATTTATAGAAAGAAATAATAAGATAAATGAACATGTATTGGGTAATCACTCAGATACAAATATTTCTGTTTCTTATGAATCAAACCAATATATTAATTTTAGATTTGCATTATAAAATTAGCAGTAAGAGCTTCAAGATGATTAAGAAAATGTAAGTATGCTAAAAGGTTGACATTTTGTTTGAATAATCAGAATTAAAATTATTTTTAAGATTAGGATTGGGAAGGAATTTTTCTTCTTTTTTGTTACATTTTTGTTGTATATCTGTAATGTATTAATTTTTTTATTTGATAAGTTTAACATTAGATTTTGTGCACCTTATATATATGTACACCTTATAACATGTACACCTTAAATACATATTGTATATATGATTGCCTTGGAAGCAATATTTATCACATTACATTGTTATAGTAAAATATTATTGTCTATACCCATTATACTGTGCATTGGATCTCTATGTCTTATTTACTACTTGTTGTAAGTTTGTACCCTTATACGCCATCAATCTTATAGCCCTGCTCCCTCCCCCGGTAAGTACCATTTTACTGTTTTTTTTACAGATTTGACTTTTTTAGATTCCACATATAAATGATATCATACAGTACTTGTCTTTATCTGACATTTTACTTAGCATAATGTCCTCAAGGTACATCCATATTGTCACAGATGGCAGTATATCCTCCTTTCTCATGGCTGAATATTCCATTGTATATATGTGTCTATATATACACACACCACATCTTTTTTATCCATTCATCTGTCGATGGGCATTTGGATCGTCTCCATATCTTGGCTATTGTGAATAATGCTGTGATAAACATGGGTGTGTATATATCTCATCGAAATCCTATTTTCATTTTCTTTGGGTATATGCCCAGAAGTGAAATTGCTGGGTGATATGGTAGCTCGAGTTTTGATTTTTTGAGGAAGCTCCATATTGTTTTCCAGTGGTGGGATTAATTTACACTCATATCAACAGTGTATCAGGGTTTCCTTTCCACCATCACTTGTTGTCTCTTGTCTTCTTGATGACAGCCATTCTAACAGTTGTGAGGTGATATTTATTGTGGTTTTTATTTGCATCTCCCTAATGATTAGTGGTGTTGAGCATCTTTTCATGTGTCTTTTGGCCATTTGGATATCCTCTTTGGAACAATGTCTACTTAGCTCTTCTGCTGATTTTTTAATCCAACTTTGATTTTTTGTTAAGTTGTGTTAAGTTCTTTATATATTTTGGACATTAACCCATTATCCAATATATAGTTTGCAAAAATTTTCTCTCCTTTCTTAAGCTGCCATCTTCCCTATTGTTTCTTTTGCTGTGCACAAGTTTGAGTTTAATGCAATCCCATTTGTTGATTTTTGCTTTTGTTGTCTGTGTTTTTTGGCATCATGTCCAAAAAATCATTGCCCAGACCAATATTGATGAGCTTCTTCCCTATGTTTCCTTCTAGGAGTTTTATGGTATCAGGTCTTATTTTTAAGTCTTTGATGCATTTCAAGTTAATTTTTGCAAATGGTGTGAGATAGGGGTCCAATTTCATTGTTCTGTGTGTGTGTTTCTCCAGTTTTCTCAGCACCATTTGTTGAAGAGACAATCCTTCCCCTATTGGGTGTTCTTGGCTCCCTTGTCAAATATTAGCTGACCATTTACGCAAGGATTTAATTCTGTCTTTCTATTCTGTTCCATTGGTCTGTGTGTCAATTATTATGCCAATACAATACTGTTTTTATTACTATGGCTTTGTAGTATAGTTTGAAATCAAGTAGTGTGATACCTCCCGCTTTGTTCTTTTTTCTCAGGATTGCTTTGGCTATTTGGGGTCTTTTGTGTTTCCACACAAATTTTAGGATGGTTTCTTCTATTTCTGTGAAGAATGCCTGTGGCATTTTGATGGGGATTGTATTAAATCTGTAGATGGCTTTGGGTAGTATGGACATTTTAACAATATTTATTCTTCTGATCCATGAACATGGGATGTTTTTCCACTTGTTTGTGTCTTTTTTGATTTCTTTCAGTTGTCTTGTAGTTTTCATTGTACAGATCTTTCACTTCCTTGGTTAAATTTATTCCTAAATATTTTATTGTTTTTGATACTATTGGAGTTGGGTAGTTTTTTGATACTATTGATTGAGATAGTTTTCTTTATTTCTTTTTCTGCTGCTTAATCATTAGTGTAAAGGAATGCTACTGATTTCTGTAAGTTGATTTTGTAACCTGCCACTTTATCGAATCATTGACTAATTTCAACAGTTTCTTTGATTGACTCTTTGGGATTTTCTATACAAGATCATATTGTCAGCAATTAGTCACAGTTTTACTTCTTCCTTCCTGATTTTGATGCCTTTTATTTCTTTGTCTTGTCCAATTACTGTAGCTAGTACTTCCAGTACTATATTGAATACGAGTGGTGAGAGTGGGCAACTTTGTCTTGTTCCTGACTTCAGAGGAAATCTTTTCAATTTTTCTCCTTTGAGGATAATGTTAGCTGTGGGTTTGTCATTTATGGCTTTTACGATGTTGAGGTATGTTCCTTCTATACCCAATTTGTTAAGGTTTTTTTCACGAAAGGATGTTGTATTTTGTCAAACGTTTTTTCAACATCTATTGAGATGATCATATGATTTTTATATTCCATTTTATGTATGTGATGAATTTCATCTATTGATTTGTGTATGTTGAACCATCTTTGCATCCCAGGGATAAATCCCACTTGGTAATGGTGTATAATCCTTTTAATGTATTCTTGAATTCAGTTTGCTAATATTTTGTTGAGAATTTTTGCATCTAGATTAATCAGGGATTTTGGTCTATAGTTTTCTTTTCTTGTGGTGTTCTTATCTGGTTTTGGTATCAAAGTAATGCTGGCTTAGTGTAATGAGTTTGGAAGTGTTCTCTCTTCCCGGATATTTTGGAAGATTTGGAGGAGGATTGGTGTTAATTTTTCTTTAAATGTTTGGTAGAACTCACCAGTGAAGCTGTCTGGTCCTGGAGTTTTTTGTGTTGGGAGTTTTTGGATTACTGACTCAATCTCTTGATTAATTATTGGTCAGGTCAGATTTTCTGTTTTCTCCTGATTCAGTCTTGGTAGGTTGTGTGTTTCTAGAAATGTATCCATTTCTCCTAGTTTATGTGATTTGTTGGCACATAATTGCTTATACTAATCTCTTGTAATTCTCATATTTCTGTAGTATCAGTTGTGATGTCTCCTCTTTCCTTTCTAATTTTATTTATTTGAGTCTTTTTTTCTTAGTCTTGCTAAAAGTTTGTTAATTTTGTTTATCTTTTGGAAGAACCAGTTTTTAGTTTCATTGATCCTTCTATTGTTTTTCTGATCTCCATTTCATATATTTCTGCTCTGATTTTTATTATTTCCTTCCTTCTGCTAACTTTGGGCTTAATTTGTTCCTCTTTTTCTAGTTCCTTGAGGTGTAAAGTTAGGTTGTTTATTTGAGATCTTTCTAATTTCTTAGCACATGTATTTATTGCTATAAATTTTCCTCTCAGAACTTATTTTTGCTGCATCCCAAAAAATTTTCTATGTTTTGTTTTCATTTTCATTTGTCTTGAGATAAATTTTTATTTCCCTTTTGATTTCTTCTTTGATCCATCGGTTATTTAGAAGTGTGTTGTTTAGTTTCCACATATTTGATGATCTACTAACTTTTCTCTTGTTGTTCATTTCTAATTACATGCCATCGTGGTTAGAGAAGATAGTTGGTATGATTTCAATCTTCTTAAATGTGCTAAGATTAGCTTTGTGACCTATCATATGATCTATCCTGAAGAATGTTCCATGCACACTTGAGAAGAATGTGTATTCCGTTGCTGTTGGATGGAATGTTCTATATATGTCTGTTAAGACCATTTGTTCTAAAGTGTGGCTCAATTCCAACATTTTCTTGTTGTTTTTTTCTCTAGATGATCTATCCATTGCTAATAGGGGGGTAGCGAAGTCCCCTACTATTACTGTATTGTTGTCTATTTCTCCTTAAGATCTGTTAGTATTTGCTTAATATCTTTTGGTGCTCAGATTTGGGAAGCATATATATTTGATTGTTACATCTTTTTGATGTTTTGGCCTCTTTGTTTTAATGTGTTTTTTAAAGGTGATTTCTCCCTTAATTTTTAGCGGTGCAATTAAAACCTAATAAAATATATTTGGGATAGTGTCTTATATTCTTCTTTGAATATTTGGATTGATGGAATAAAAGTCTATATTTATTGAGAATTTAGGTAATTTTGTGCATTCTAAGATTTTAATTACAGTAATATTTCCAAGTATTAACAGAAAGTATAATAATTTGGGATGATTTAGGTACCACTTAATAGACCAAACTTATTCATAAGAGAGTACTTTCAAATATTTACAAAACAATATATCTTCTAACATATAATATTCAACAATATAACCTGTAATTTTTCAGTCTTCCTCAGTCCTAGGATAAGATCTGAGTAAAATGCATATGATTAGAATTTTCAAAATGACAAATGATGCTCAAAATTTTCTTGATTTTAAGTTTCTATTTAAATTAAGATTTGTCCTATATATTTAGATATGTATTTAACAAGTGGGAAGATGTTCCATAAATTCAAAAATATTTTCCAGCAAATAATGTGAATATAAGGATTTTCATGGAGAGTGCTATTTAATCACAGAATACAACACAGCTATTGAGGAATGTAATTAAAATACAAATCGTTTTTATTTGGTGACTGATTTATCAGAAAAATATTCTGAAATCATAAGCCATTTTAGAGAAAAATTCTGATAATTCATCCAATGAAAGTTACAGTGAAGTTTATTACAGAACTATTGTACTACCTGGAAGAAATGTGAGTTGGCTCTGAATGGCCTGAATTTAGTACGTAAGAATGATGAAATGAAAAATACATGAAGTGATTATCCCAAAATGAACTAAAACAAGACTCACATAGGAAGGAGGGAAAATATAAATTCTTTTTTTTCCAACTTTACTGAGACATAATTGACAGATAACATTGTATAAGTTTAAAGTATACAATGTGTTTTGATACACATATATCGCAATATGATTACCACAGTAGCATTAGCTAACACCTCCATCACATCACATACTTACCATTTCTTTTTTGTGGTGAGATTATTTAAGATCTACTCTCTTAGCAATGGAAATGTATAAATTCTAATAAGATTGGTTTACAAAGTAAGTATAGAAACAGTGTTTATTGTTCTCAAGAGCAATAGAGGTTGGAATATTCATAAAAACCACAATAATTATAGTATAATTTTAAATCCTGTTTGTACTGAGTTATGAGAATATTTGGAAAGCTATATCAACTTTATTATAAAGTTTTACTTATGTGATTTTTTAAAAAATCTAAACTAATGCACGAACCATTTACTAAAAAATGTTTCTATCCATTAATTGCTTTAATAAAAAAGTTAAATTTATTTATTAAGCATGAATTTTTAAACTTTACATGTGTGTACACAAACACATATAGAAATATACTATATACAATATTGTAATGTGGGCAATATTCTGCACTTGAAGTTTCAAATCAATAATACATGTAGGTAATATATATCTTTTTTAAGTCATATTTAACCTATTTATATTCAAAATATTGCTGCTCAATAGCTTTAGCTATTGGATAGCAGATATAGAATAGATTCATTAGCACAGAAAGTTTTATTGGATAGTGCTGATTTTAATATTCTCTTTTTGCTGGGCACTTAATTCTTTTCATTGAGTAATGACTATGACAAAAAAATACTAGAAGAATCATCTTTGTACAAAAATATTTCACCAGGACACATACCAAAAATAGAATTGCAGATTCATAAGAGATTATTTAAAAATTTTAGTAATAAATATCAGCAGGTTGCATTTCAAAGAGGCTATATAACCAGAAATATACAGGATTATTCATTTAACCATATCCTTTCTGATATTTGAATTTTAAAATATTTGCTTTCATTAAATCTGATGCTCACTACTACTTTCTAAAAGGCTTTCCAAACTTAGTTCCTGCAGTTCTGTCCCCTGATTCTATTCCTACTTAGCTATGTTTTCCTTGTTTCTTCAGTGTTCTTTTTCTCTGGGTGTCTTTTAATAGGGTGTTTTCTTCAAGGTTTTATACATAGTGGTGTTGTTTTGTTACTCTGTACGCTGTACACCACGTCAATAACTTTAGTTATATAAAATCCCTTTTTCCAAACACCTACCGCTGTCTCTAACTAGATATCCCCTAATAGACAGTCCCTCACCAGGATGCTTGCTCCGCATTAACAGGGAGAAGATTGTCTTTTTTCCCATCTTGTTCCTCAAAGCCTATCACCGTATCTGGCACGTTATAGGCATAAAATACATAGCATATAATGGTTGACTGAACACATAAATGGTGGAAGATAGAAAGTATAATCAGAATAATTCTTAAAATCTACACATGTTCAGTGGTTCATCAAAATAGGAATTAATCATCACCCTTTGCCATAAGCCTGATTTGATCTACATAATACTGTAATTTTTTTCTATAGTAAATTTGTTTTTTTTTTTTTCTATTCCTCTTTCTCTTCTCATCACTCCAAATCTCCTTGTGATTTTATTGCTTCTGTACATTCTAGGCTTGTTTTGTACATATATTGTGGGTATATAATATTTAGAACAGATAAATAAGAGTAGGGTGAAATTTGACTTCTAACCGAGGCAATCAGATTTAACATTATGCCATCGATGCATAATATTTTGTGGTATTTCATATAGTATGCTTTTAAAAACTGAAAAACTTCAAATTTATTTTATAGAAGAGTTGCAGTAACAATGGCAGGAATTATCCCCTTTGATTTCTACATTTGAACTTAAAAAGAAGAAAATCTTTTGGGTAATAAGAGAAGCCTTTCAGATGATTTATATTCATTTCAAAGAGATATAACTTAGGTAAAGTAAGAAATCTATCTGTAATTACATGTTAATAAAACCTGGTTAAATAAATACATAAAATATAATTTTACAATTTCTATGTTACTAATAATGCATCTTCTTATTTCCCCATACTACAGAGAAAAATTGTAATGTATGCTGAGACCTTATATAATTGTGGTAGGCAGAATGACCCCCCAAAAGATGTCCATGACTTAACCCTCAGAACTTGTGAAAATGTAACATTCCATGGCAAAACAGACTTTACAGATGTCAGTAAGGTTCTTATAACAAGAAGATTATACTGGATTATCCAGAAAGTCCCGATCTAGTTATATGACCCTTTAAAAACAGAGAGATATGATAGAAGAGGGAAGTCAGTGAGATGCGCAGAAGGCAAAGTCAGACAGAGTACAAGCGTGGGAAGAACTCAGCGTGCCAATACAGGCCCTTAGATGCAAAGGCCCATTTGGAAAAAACAGAGGGAAGCCTCAAGGAGCTAGGAATGGCCTTTAGCTGACAATCAGTAAGCAAACAGGGACCTCAGCTCTTAAACCACAAGAAGTGGATTCTGCCAACAATCTGAGTGAGCTTGGGATTGGGTTCATCCCCAGAGCCTCCAGTAAGAAAAACAGCCCTGCCAGTAACTTAATTTTAGCCTAGTGAGACTCATGTTGAACTCCAGACCTATGGAACTGTGAGATAATAAATGAGTGTTTTTTTAAGCCACCTAATTTGGTAATTTGTTATGGCAACGATAGAAGGCTAACACGGTTATACGAGATGAAAGGCAAAATAAAGCACCACCTTTCTTATTCAGTTCAGAAACTAGAAACAGATGACTTGGAGGGACTAAACAATAGGCAAAGTGTTCCAGACACATCTCTGTTACTACCCATTGGATGGGATGACAAAGTACATCTCAGAGCTATTGGACACAGATCTGCTTAAGTTTCAGAGCAGTAGACCTAAGCATTGTTAGTGCATATGCTAGGATCAGTTGAAACAACATTTTGTTCTAAAATTCTCTGGACTTTCTCCACAATTTCCAGTAGTCGATACACCTAAAAAATCAGATAATAAGAACAATTGCATAATAGCAGGGAACTTTGTGCGTCACCAAGGAGGTAAATTCTGAAAATGAGCCTAGTTAATGTCAGGAAGAAAGTACTTATTTTTTTTTAATTTTATTATTATTTTTTTTGTGTGAGGAGATCAGCCCTGTGCTAACATCTGCCAATCCTCCTCTTTTTTTGCTGAGGAAGACTGGCCCTGGACTAACATCTGTGCCCATCTTCTTCCACTTTATATGAGATGCCGCCACAGCATGGCCTGACAAGCGGTGAGTCGGTGCACGCCCAGGATCCGAACTGGGCAACCCCAGGCCTCTGCAGTGGAGCGTGCGCACTTAACCACTTGCGCCACCAGGCTGGCCCCAGGAAGAAAATACTTTGAATGTGTGAATTCTCTTTCAGAGTCTGTCTGATGTTAAGCAAATGTTTTATATGTTGATATATTTATTTATTATTTGTGCAAAGTCCCTTATCAAGTATGGAATAGTGCTTATAAGAGATAATTAAACATAAATATATGGTCACAAAAAGTAAGCTATAAGATGCAAATAAGGAGAAATTCAAATGATGAAATGTGTGATTAGTGAAATCATCCTTTATATGAGGACAGTTATCAAAAGATCATAAGGCATTTATGAGAAATGCAATTGCTCATTCAACGGAAAGAAATTAAGCACTTATCTCTACAAAGCAGTATGCAGAAATATTGAGGGCTTCAAATTTTATTGGAATTCTAATAAAAATGATTCCCTTATATTCCTTTGATATATTTCTTGGTATAAAATTATGAATCCTAATTTATTGTTCATTCACCTTTGGATTTATCACTATACTTTGCATGTTCTGGAGTTTGTAAACCAACAACACGTTGATGTTACTCAATGTTTATAAAGCCTGTATTTTCTAAATTGGTAATAGTTCTTTGCTTTTAATTGTTATCTATGAATCATCACAAAAACTAGTAGACTGAAATATATATGGTAATATAGGTAGACAGAGCCTGTCTCTCCAAGGACTCATTTCAGAGTATGCAGTTCTTCCTGAAGTCTTAAAGTAAATAGGAGCAAATGTACAATATAACATAAAGCTATAGCTACGGGTCATTTTATCTTAGAATAACCTGCTCAAACTTTGAAAAACTAAAATCAATACAAGTGACCACTTCAAAACTTAAAACACACTTATCAGAGTAAAAATACTGTAGAGAGTGGAAAGAGTGATAAAATTTTCAGGAAATAAGAAACATTGGTTCATTCTAAATTGGAGAGATCAGATATCTAAATGCTAGATTAGAATAAGGGTGGGTGGGTGTGGGTTACAATGATTAAGGCAATGGCTGTCCATTGTAGCATGAGCATGTGAAACTACGTAGACAGCAATGCACATGTATATTTACATGATGTGGTATGAATAAACAGGAGCATTCAAAAGAAGGAAGCAAATTCAATGTAAGAGATAGGTCAAAAAAAACAAGCAGAAAGAAAATGAGATAATTACTTCTGATGAGATGTAAAAATTCCAAAAGATAAACAAACACTTGTTCGATTTCTATTTTTCTTATGACAATGATTTAAACATAGTTGAGTTATAATGACTCAAATATAAGCAGCTATTAATAATATGCTCACATATTGCATTGCACATTTATTACCTTAGATATGTTTGTGCCTGTGGAATGTTCTTAGTTTACCAAATAATGAGGATGATTTTATTTCAGACTCTGAAGTTTACTATATATTCTTTGTGAGATATCTCTGTGTAGGGAAACTTAACACAGTAAAAGAAGAAATGAAACTAGTGATTCAAACATAATTGTTGTGATATTATATACTGGATTTTCCAGAATCAATAGATAGTGCATATGAAAATTAATTTTTATATGGGATATGTAACTTTGTTTTTTTCCCTGGAATAATAAAGGATATCAAAAATGTATATAGTCTTAGGCAAAGCAAAGTCTGGGGAGTGGAAGAGGAGAGAGTCCTGGTTGAAGCTGTGATCTAGGAGAAAAGGGGAGGATCTGAATAGGTGTAAAGGAAGAGGGAGTCTCAACACACACTCTCAAGGCAAGGACACTATGGATTGGGTGTGTGATCTCATAATATAATGTACATAATGTATAAGTGATATTATTTGACTGGTGGATTAAGAATAAAGGAGTTGGGTGTCTGAAGAGAAAGTGAAAAATGGTATACTTGCATAAATCTATGACTCTTCAAACAATTATTTTTTTCTAGTTGCTTGGTAATGTATCACTCTATAAAATCTGAGGTAAAATTCAGCAATAGTCAAGAAAAATGGTAAGATTTTATATGTCCTAGTTATGTTTATATTTTATAGATGTCTTGGAAAGAACATAAAACATTCTTTAATGTGACACATGAAATCACAAACTCTTAAATTTACTTAATGGCATTAAGTGACAAAAGGAGTTTAACAACAAAATGTAAGTTCTACATAATATAAGTTCCCAATTAATAGAGGCGTTGAATGGTCTGTATGTGTAATATCTAGCCATTGGTGCATACTTGTTGAACTCTAAAATAGTTAAAAAATGAAAGAGTTAAATTTCTTCATTTTATAGAGAGAGGACCAGCTGCAGTTCTTTCATAAAATGTATCTAATGGGTTTGTACCTCTCTACGGTTGGAAGACTTTGATCATCATTTACTGATGATTACAATGGCCCTGAAGTAGTGCTTTATAATAAAAGACAGTTAATACAGAGGGTGACATTCCTCACTGCTGGCAAGTGTTCTCAAAGTACCTTCACGAGTAAAGATGAATAACATAGAGAGTACTAGTCTCTTCTTTTTATCTAGGAGGGCAGCAGACGCATGGCTTTGTCTCTACCCCTTCATTCAGGCATAGCACAGAATCATTCCCTGCAGACTGTGGGCCTAAGTAGTCATCATCACAGGACTTTCCTCATCTTGGTTCAAAGAACATTGGGTACAAAAGATTTTTGCAAAAGGAATAACCTTTTGAGTAGAACAATACGGACATATTTGCATTATTATTTTTTTTCATAGTTTGTATCTGGGACTTTGCAAAATACACACAAAAACATATGACTATCACATAGACACACAAATGTTAAAAGTAGATAACATTATTCTCAGTGCAAAATTTTCATACATTACTCTTAATTTCTAAAAAAGTAAAAGAGAAAAGGCCTCCCCAGAAGGAATTGTCTTAGATTTCTCAGATGCTCAATTTATCACTGTCAATACCTAAGCACATTCATCTTTTTTTTCCTGGGCTCAAAGGAACAATTTTACTTCTTTTTATCGAAAATAAACTTGTTTATCTATTCTTGACTCCATTTTCATCCAACTTCCAAAAATCCTACATTTACTATCTGCCTCTTTCAGTGGGGAGTATTTGTAGATGTAGGATTTATGGAGAAAAGAATATACATTTAAAAATACTTTTGTATATATAATCAATTGTCTTCTAAAAGGTTGCCCCATTTTACAATCCTCAAAAATAACTCACAAATGTTTCCCTTAGGCCATATCTTTATTGTCATAATAGATATTATTGATTTTTTAAAAATGTGCTAATTAAGTGGAAAATGTCAACTCATTGCCATTCTATTTATCTTACTACAATGATTCAATTAATTATTCATACTTTTCCTGTGGATTGCTTCATGACATTTCTTTTTACTTATTCATTTCAAGGAGTGTTTTAGGAAGAGTCTTTACAATAATATATATATACATATATATGTATATACACATATGTACACATTTATACACATATACATACATGGGTACACTCACACACGATATTCTCTGAAGTTACCAAAGAAGAATACAATCTTGAATTTATTTCTATTAACCTACAAATAATAGTGTTAAGATTTTGGAAATAAAAATTAACCCCTTTGTGCCTCCTTTTCTCCTCTATAAAAGATTAAATGAATTAATACATTCAACCCACTTAGAATAAAGCTAGGCAGAGTAGAGGCATTTAATAAATGTTAACAGTAAAATACTAAATATTTTACCATCATTACCTAAAGGGCAGTTAAATAATTTATTTTTCTTCATTGGCTCAGCTCTTTGAAAATATTTCTTTTTTTTTTTAAATTGGACCTGGCTCTGTGTGTGTGTGTGTGTGTGTGTGTGTGTGTGATTTTTTTCCCTCAAACAATTTTATTTTTAAAAATGTAGACCAATTTATTAATATTTAATTTAATGGCTTCTAAATTTTGAGACTTCAAAAACTTTATTATCACAACTATGTAAGTGTTCTCTTTTATTTTTCTATAACATTAAACATGTAATTTGTTTTCTAATAAATATTTACACTTCTTTTTGTCTAGACTGCATATTTATGAAAATAGTATGAAATATGAGTCCACTTGTTGCTTTAAATTGTTATCCAGGTGCCTCAGCACCTTTTAGTTCTTAGGACCAAGAAAAACATTTTGCTAACATATTAATTGATAGAATTTTCTTATTTCTTTACATAAAAATGATATAATTGTAAAATCACTTTATAGACAGATGCTGGAAATCCCAGTTTTATTTAACGCCAAATTGAGTGTTACAACTTGGATTTTGTTACAATGAATAAAATAGACAATATTTAAATTATTAAGCTACTTTTTTTCTGTATTTTCTGATGTAAAGTCTTCCCCAGTGTGTGTAGAGAATTCCAAGCGATGTGTCTTAAGAAATGATGTCACTACATGGCACAGATGACAAATTCTTCAAATGTCATCTTTTGACTTGGAAAATAAGCTTTTCACAACTCATGGCAGAGACAACAGCTTAAGTTCAAAGGATTTTGTCAAAACCAAAAGCATGAGAAACTCACCCATTCCAGAGAACATAAAAGTGATAGGAGATGTAAAGGAAAGAGAGTGTCAAAAAGCAGAGGAAAAGATAAAACATTGAAAAAGAGAAGATAATTAATTTTAATAATTTTGATTTTTAATAATTTTGTAGAATTTTATGCATAGGCAACAAACATACAAATAATTTATTATGGTTTATAGATAAGGTACATAGATATTATACCTCTTAATGTGTATATAGATATTTAAGAATTTTACACTGTTATAAGTAAATCTCTGTTCACATCAATTATGTGTCAATGTAAGGAAAAGAAAGAAAGCTTATACATTTCTATATTCTTAATATATATATTTATTAATCCTCGACCCTTGACAAACATTCACATTACTATGTTTAAACTTTTTTTCTAAATTAATTTAAAATATTATCACAGTATTACGCGTCATTTTGTATTTCTTTGACCACTAGTGTTATTTTAATACTTTTAAATGTGTTCATTGGTATAGATACTTTTTTAAAAATTACCCATGTTCTTATTGCTGTACTTTTCTCAGTGAAATGCAAGCTCTTGTATTTATAAATAATAATAATTAGTTAGTTAAATAATCAAGAGAGGAAAATTTACTATAGGCTTAGTTTATTTTTTAATACACTTCATTTTTTAGAGCAGCTGTAGATTCACAGCAAAATGGAAAGGAAGATACAGAGATGTCCCGTATACTCCCTGCCCCTACATGCGTTGCCTCCTCCATTGTCAACATCCCCAACTAGAGTGGTACGTTTTGTTAAAATAGATGAACCTACATTTACACATCTTCAACTCAAGTCCATAGTTTACATTATGGTTTACTCTTGGTATTGCACATTCTATAGGTTTGGACAAATGTATTATGACATATATGCACAATTATTGTATCATACTGAGTAGTTCTCTTGCCTTAAAAATCCTCTGTGCTCAGTCTATTCATCCCTCCTCCCTCTTACTCCCTGGTAACAATTAATCTTTTTACTGTCTCCATAGTTTTGCATTTTCCAGTATGTCATATAGTTTGTACTTCACAAAATGCAGCCTTTTCAAATTGGCTTTTTTCACTTAGTAATATGTATTAAAGTTCTCATGTATTTTCATGGCTTGATTGCTCATTTCTTTTCAGCACTGAATAATATTCCATTGTGTGTATGTACAATAGTTTATTTATCTATTCAACTACTGAAGGATATCTTGGTTGCTTCCAAGTTCTGGTGATTATAAAGCTGCTATAAACATCTGTATACAGGTTTGTGTGTGGACCTAAGTTTTCAACTCCTTTAGGTAAATACCAAAGAGTATGATTGCTGTATTGTATGACAAGAGTATGTTTAGTTTTGTGAAAAATCACCAAATTGTCTTCCAAAGAGATTCTACCATTTTGCATTCGCACCAGCAATGAATTATTTTCGGTGGCTCCACATCCTTGATAGCATTTGATATCGTCAGTATTATGGAGTTTGGCCATTCTAAGAGAACTAAAGCGAATCTCATTGTTTTAATTTGTATTTCCTTGAGGACTAATGATGTGGAACGTCTTTTCATATGCTTATTTTCCATCTGCATGTCTTCTTCCACGAGGTGTCTGTTAAGATCATTGGCCCATTTTTTAATCAGGCTGTTTGTTTTCTTATGGTTGAGTTTTAAGAGTTCGTTGAATATTTTAGATAACAGTCCTTTATCAGGTGTGTCTTGTTGCTAATATTTTCTCCCTGTCTGTGGCTTGTCTTTTCATTTTCTTGGTAATGTCTTACTCGGAGCAGAAATTTTTCATTGTAATGAAGTCTAGTTTATCAATTCTTTCTTTTGTGGATCACGCTGGTAGTGTTGCATCTGAAAAATCATCATTAAACCCTAGGCCATCTAGATATTTTCCTATGTTACCTTTCAGAAGTTTTACAGTTTTATATTTTATATTTAGGTTTGTGATTCATTTTGAATTAACTTTTTTGAAGGCTGTAAGGTTTGCCTTACCTTTTTGCATGTAGATGTCCAGTAGTTCTAGCATCATTTGTTGAAAAGACTATCTTCGCTCCATTGTTTTGCCTTTGCTTCTTTATCAAAGATCAGTTGACTATATTTATGTAGGTCTATTTTGGGGCTCTCTATTCTGTTCCACTCATCTAATTTGTCTATTTTTTCACCAATACCACCCTGTCTTAGTTACTGTAGCTTTATAGTAAGTCTTGAAGTCAATTAGCATCAGTCTTCCAACTTTGTTCTTCTCTTTCATATTGTGTTGGCTCTTCTGGGTAATTTTCCTCTCCACAGAAACTTTAGAATTAGTTTGCAGTTATCCACAAAATAACTTGCTGGTTTTTCCTCGAGATTGCATTGAATCTATAGATCAAATTGGGAAGAACTGACATCTTGACAATATTGCATTTTCCTATCCATAAAAATGGAATCTCTCTCCATTTATATAGTTTTTTACTTCTTTCATCAGAATTGTGTAGTTTTCCTTTTGTAGATCTTGTACATATTTTCTTAGGTTTATACTTAGTTATTTCATCATGAGGGATGCAAATATGAATCAAATTGTATTTTCAATTTCAGATTCCATTTGTCCATTGCTGGTATGTAAGAAAGTGACTAGGCTGGCCCCGTGGCTCAGCGGTTAAGTGCATGCACTCTGCTACTGGCGACCTGGGTTTGGATCCCGGGCGTGCACCGACGTACCGCTTCTCCAGACATGCTGAGGCCGCGTCCCACATACAGCAACTAGAAGGATGTGCAACTGTGACATACAACTATCTACTGGGGCTTTGGGGAAAAAAAAAGGAGCAGGATTGGCAATAGATCAGCAATAGACCAGCTCAGAGCTGGTCTTCCTCAGCAAAAAGAGGAGGATTAGCATGGATGTTAGCTCAGGGCTGATCTTCCTCACACACACACAAAAAAGTGACCGATTTTTGTGTATTAATCTTGTCTCCTTCAACATTATTATAATTTCTATTAGTTCCAGGAGATTTTTGTTGTTGCTGTTGTTAATTCTTTCAAATTTTCTAATAGATGTTCATGTTATCTGTGAACAAAGACAGTTTTATTTCTTCTTTCTCAAATTGTGCTCCTTTAATTTCATTTTCTTGTCTTATTGCATCAGCAAGGACTTTTAGTATGATGTTGAAAAGCTGTGGTGAGGGAAGACATCCTTGTCTTGTTCCTGATCTTAGTAGGCAAGTTTTGAGCTTCTCACCATTAAGTATGATGTTAGCTGTCTTTTTTTTGTAGATAGCCTTTATCAAATTAAGGGAGTTCCCCTCTATTCCTTGTATTCTAAGAGTTTTCTCATGAATGGGTGTTGGATTTGTCATATGCTTTTTCTGCATTGATTGATATGATCGTGTGATTTTTCTTCTTTAGCATGTTAATGTGATTGATTGCATTAATCAATTTTTGAATGTTGAATCAGCCTTGTATACCTGAGATAAATCCCACTCAATCATGCTGCATAATTATTTTTATACATTGTTGGATTCAATTTCGTAATATTTTCCTGGAGATTTTTACATCTACACTCATGAGCAGTATTGGTCTATAGTTTTCTTGTAATGTCTTTGTCTGGTTTTGGTATTAGGGTAATGCAGACCTCATGGAATGAATTAGGAAATATTTCCTCTGCTTCTATCTTCTGAATGAGATTGTCGACAGCTGGTATAATTTCTTCCTTAAATATTTGGCAGAATTCCAGTGAACCCTCCTGGGCTTGGTGCTATCTCTTTTCGAAGGTTATTAATTGTTGATTCAATATCCTAAATAGATATAGGCCTATACAAATTGTCTATTACTTCTTGTGTGAGTTTGGTAGATTGTGTCTTTCAAAGATTTGGTCCACTTCCAAATTTATGGGCATATATTTGTTTATAATATTTTTTCATTATACTTTTATGTCCAAAGTATCTGTTGTGATGTCCCTTTCATTTCTGATATTACTAATTTGTGTCCTTTATTTCTTATGTAGTCTGGCTAGAGGCATATTGATTTTATTGATCTTTTCAGATAATCAGCTTTTGGTTTCTTTTATTTTCCCTATTGATTTCCTGTTTTCTATTTCCTGATTTCTCTTTGAATTTTTATTATTTATTTTATTCTACTTACTTTGGATTTAATTACATTTATATATGTAGGTATATATATATATATATATAGGTCTGTTTGTATATATATAATATATAATATATATAATAATATATAATATAATGTATAATAATATATAAAATAATTATTAATTATTTATATTAATTACTTTATAATATATATTATATTTCTATATTTCTTTTATACATGTACACTTTTTTTTTATTTGACCTTATCAAAATCACCTGTTGTTTTTTAAATAAAAGCGTATGCTTGAGGTCCACTCACTGAATAAGCTTTTATCTTTATTTTTTTGTTATTTATTCTTATTTTCTTTCTTTTTTTTGTCAGAGGTGTGTGTGTGGTACAGCTCCATTAGTTATTTATTGAACAGCCAGTGTTAAGATCTACAAGAAGACTGTGGACAAGAAGACTGATATAGTCACCATAATTTCACAGGAAATACAAGCATTTAATAGCATTTTCCTTGATTGCAAAGGCTACTCTGAGAATTTTACTATTGGACCTTTAGTAGGAATCAGTAATACTAGAAGTATAAGGAGATAAGCCCAGGTAGGAGAGAGACTACCCAGAAATAGACACATCATTAAGAGAGGAGAGGACGCCCATCATCAACCGTGGATCAGTTCTTGAATGAAGGCCTTAGGGATATAGTGATGAGTGGGCAAAGAAGTTACAGAGAAGAGAGGGATTATGAGCCCTAAAGAGGTGTATAGCAGGCAGTAGGAAAGGGAGGAAAAAGAGGGAAATTCCAAGAGGAGAAAAGAAGAGTTAGGAAAGATTCTGTGACCACTTAGCCAAAAAAATTGACCTAAGGAAAAAAAATTTATAGAATCCAGATATCTCTAATTTGGAGACCAACTGTATTTAGTAATTAAATATAAATTTTTCTCATTTTTGCTTTGAAAAGTCTCCATTTTAGAGACTTTAGTGGCTAAACTTACTGTAATTATAATTAGTTCTAGCTGTATATTGATAAAAATGCTGCAAAGGCTTAGTCCATGTGATACATTGAAATGCTACTATCTTGTTAAAGCAGATATTAAGTTGAAAATGTTTATAGGAAAATAAAAGAATGACTGATTTTAATAAAAGGAAAATACAGCAATTGGTACCTTCATCAAAATTGTGAGGGAGAAAACTCTAAACCCTCAAATTATTTGGATGTGCTTTACATCACTGAAATATTTTTTCTTGTAGAAAGTATTTTGTTCGTCCAACAAGAGTGCATGGATTATAACATCTCATAGATTTCAAAAGTTATACCATGCGGGTAAGCAGTTTAGAAAATATTGTTCAGATGTAGTTTATTTAAACTAAATATACTCTTAAGCATCAATTTTTATTTTTCCATGGAAATGTAAGTCTAATGACACTGGACACTTTTATTGGTGATGAATCTTAAAATGGTAAATCAAAAGAGGCTCAAAGACATCCTACATCTGTGAGAGAAAATCATAACAAATAAGTAATTCAGTTTCTCCACAAATTTTTTGGTTATCTTTTTTTTATTTTGAATGTTTCATATTTGAAGATTATTGCCTATAATTTTTTTCCACAAATCAATATCCTGAACTAGTTGATGTCATTTGTTCAAAAGAAATTATAGTTATGAACAGCTAATTCCTAGTCTACTACCAAAGTACTTTTAAAAAGTTCCATTTTATTAGATATCATTATGCGTTATTTTATTCCACAACATTGTCTCCTTTTCTAGTTTCCACATTTTCATTTTAGCCATTCTAGTATGTGCAGCGTGGTATCTCAGAGTCTTAATTTGCATTCTCTAGATGATTCATGAAATTGAGTGCTTTTTCCTATGTTTATTGCCCATTTAAATATTCTCTTTTGTAAAAGGTCTTTCTAGTCCTTTGCACATTTTTTTAGTATTTTCCTTAGTTGGGCTTATGTATGTATTTTAAATATAAGCATTTCATCACAAATGTGTTTGCAAATGTTTTATCCCACTCTATGGTTGAAATTTTTAATATTTTAATGCTTCCTTTGGATAAACAGTAATTCTTAACATTAATATAGTCCAATATATCATTTTTTTATAAATAGTACTTTTTGCATACTTGTAGTCTTTGCCTACTCCAAAGTCAAGGAGATGCTCTATATTTTCTCCTAAAACTGTTATTTCAATACTGTATGTTTGAAATTGATCTTTGTATATGGTGTGAGGCAAAGTTAAGCTTTACTTTTTTTACACTTGGCCCAATACTGTTTATTGAAAAGACTGTCATTTCCCCAACTACACCGCACTAACAACTTTCCCATAAACCAGTTGGTATTTTTTGTGGGTGTGGCTGGGGCAATGGATGTAAGGGGAGGTATTTCTGAACCACATATCATGATAAATTAGTGAATTGACTTATCCTTGCACCAAAACACAGTCTTTATTACTGCATCTTATAAAAATAAGTCTTGAGGTCTGGTCTTTTTAAGTCTCAACTTTATTTTTCTTCTTCATTATTGTCTTGGCTTTCTTGAACTTTGCATTTCCACACCAATTGTACAATGAACTTGTCAATTTCTGCATAACAACCTTCTGAGATTTCAAATGGGACTGGAGAATATAAATTATTGATGGAGAAATAATATCCTAGCAATATTGACTCTTCCAATCCATGAACATATTATAATCCTTTGTTCATTTATTTTTAATTTACCCTTTATTTTTTAATAAAGTTGTAGTTGTAAGAATAGATTTCTTAGAGATAATTTTCAGATTTATTCCTAGACAATAGATTTCTTATGTTATTGTAAATTGTTTCATTTAGAAAAATTTCTGTTTGTTGTATAAATAAAATTTATTTTTATAGTTACTCTGTACCAAGTGACCATGATAAATTAACTAATTAATTCTAATAGAACATCTGTAGATTCTTCTGGATCTCTATGCAAACAATCATACCACCTGTAAATGACAACTTTAATCTGTCCTTTCAGATATACTTATCTTTTATTTCTATTGCCTACTGCACTTTTAGAAAAGACTTTTAATTAAGTGTTAAATACAACTGATGATAAAAGAAGACCTTGTCTCAATTCAGAACTTTAAGGAAAACTTTTGATATTTTATCATTAAAATAATATTGCTAAAGTTTTGTCTGTGTGATCATATGTGTGTTTTCTTTATCAGACTTAGAAAGTATCATTCATAATTTGAGAAGAATTATCACAAACGTGCTGAAATTTTATCATGTGGCTTCCTTGCATCTGTTGAGAAGATTGTGTATTTTCCTTTTTGAAGTTAACATGGTAAATTATGTTGGTTGATTATTTGAATGTTAATCTCTAATACACGCAACAAACCTCACCTAGTGTTGATGTGTTACCTTTTTTGTATATTACTGGATTAAATTTGCTTATATTTTATTTAATATTTTTGCATAAATATTCATAAAAGAGATTTGTCTGTGATTTTCCCATCATATCACTTCCTTTTCCCTGATAGGTCTTGGATCAAAGTTATGTTGGCCTCAAAAACTGTTGGGAAACAGTTGTTCTTTTTCTCTTAGCTAGAAGATTTTCTAAAAGATTACTACTATTTCTTCCTTAAATATTTGAGCAAATTCACCAATGAAGCCATTTAGCATTTCTCAGTGAGAAGACTTTCAACAGACAAATTACTATTCAATTTCTTACAAAATATCTGACTATTCAGATTTTCTATTTTTTTCTTCTGTTGGTTTTAACTATGTTTGGTGTTATCTTTCTCATATAATTTTGCTTCTACGTATATTTAAACACCATAAGACAATATGATCATTGTTTTTTCTATTAATATTTATGTATATTTACCCTAACATTAATCTTTTCAGCTGTTTTCTGCATTTTCATCTCGGATCATTTTCCAACTATACCTATATTAATTAAAGACCTTTGGAATGTCTCTCATATACCTTTGTACTGCATTCTGGGTTGTTTGTTTTTTCTTCCCATTCTTGTTATCCATCTCTGCTTTAATTAGGATATTTCTATCAACCTTTCTTCAAACTAATGAAGTTCATTTTCTACTGTGTCCAATTTTCTGCTAAATTCACTCCCTGAATTTATAATTTCAGATATTTTAGTTTTAATTCTAGAATGCCCATTAGATCTTTGAAAAAAACATTCTAGATGTTTTTAACTTAACGCTTTAAATTTTTTCATTTTATTGTTGAAATACTCCATCTTTTTATGCATTTTGTCCAGCACAGAAGCTTTGGACCTCTTTAGCCTCCCATATAGCCTCCCATATAGCCTCAGAATTCAGCAAAAGTAAAAAGTATTGTTGGAAAAAACTACTTGTGCACTTGAGACCCTTCGACTCTTATTTTTGTCACTCTAGGTTTGCACAACCTCTATCAGCTTTGAAGTTTTTATTTTCTCCCGAAGCAAATTCTTTGTTGGCCGAGCATCTGTCCTGAGTCATGGGAAAAATTGGGAAATGGTCCCAGAGAAAAGAACAAAACAAAAGCCAAATAAGTCTACTTGTCATTATTCATCTAGAAATGGCTCTTCCATCTCTGAAATTTTAGCACATCTTCCAAAAGTTGCTAAAGGCCTTATTAAATATATACTATAATAATTTTTTCCGGTTTTTCTAGTGGTCTTTAGGAACATTGATCTACTTTTCCCTACATCTTATCTGGAAGGAGAAGTTACAATCATCTTGATGAGTTTTGAAATGATTATTTAAAGCTTTAAATTTATTCTCTCCTTACAGGAGATTATAAGTTCATGCTTCCATATTTGTGAAAAAATTTACTTACATACTTAAAGCAGGATAAATACAATTTAAATTTAAAGATTTAAGGCAAGGCAGGCAAGTGAATGAGGCTTCAACACTGGAATTTGATGAAGTCAATAATTCTGATAGAAACACATTTTTTAAACGCTACCCTTAACTCATGTGTTTTGATGCAATGTTATTTTGATACAATTTTAAGGGTAAAAATGTCACTATGAGAATCATGTTTTTATTAACCAATCTATATAACACTTTTGTTTGGTCTGGAATTCAGCATTTTCCTAGGAACTATGAATTCTAATATCCCCAACATAAGAATGCCTACAGTTCTTAAAAGACCTCAAATATATATGGTTAAAACTACATACGCTATATGAAACTGGGGTGATCATTTTTTCTATACATGTCTTCTAATTTGACATAGTGTATTACATATTTACAACTGCACTTTAAATTTAGTTTGCTTGTCTCTTCCTCTACAAATCTATTCAACAAGCAACAAATTTTAGTAAGATTCATTCTCTTCGTCTGAGACTAAAATATCTTACTATATACTATGTCCTTTCAAAACGTTGGCTGAAATAACTCATAATTATAGAAGCTAAATGGAATTAATTATAGCCAATTCATAGTCAAGTACCTGAAAGTCTATTTTTATGTTTGGTAAGACTACCAAAAAGGTATCAACTTCAAATTATAATACTTTATTCTCTTGAAAAATCATCTAGCAGTTTTTTTTTAATTTTTTGTTTATTGCAGTAACATTGGTTTATAACATTGTGTAAATTTCAGGTGTACATCATTATACTTCTATTTATGCATAGATTACATCATGTTCACCACCCAAATACTAATTACAACCCATCACCACACACATGTGTCAAATTATCCCTTTTGCCCTCCTCCCTTCCCCCTTCCCCTCTGGTAACCACCAATCCAATCTCTGTCTCTATGTGTTTGTTTGTTGTTGTTGTTATCTACTACTTAATGAGGGAAATCATATGGTATTTGACCTTCTCCTTCTGACTTATTTCACTTTGCGTAATACCCTCAATGTCCATCCATGTTGTCACAAATGCCTGGATTTCATCGTTTCTTATGGCTGAGTAGTAGTCCATTGTGTATATATACCACATCTTCTTTATCCATTCGTCCCTTGATGGGCACTTAGGTTGTTTCCAAGTCTTGGCTAATGTGAATAATGCTGCAATGAACACAGGGGTGCGTGTATCTAAGATACATGCACCTAGAATTTTAATATATATTCTTAGATTTATTATTTTAGCAAAGTGTCCTACAAGAAAAAATAATTGAAATGACTGAATTTTAATTTATAAGACCCAGGAGTTAGGAGATTTTTTTAGACACAAAAATGGACACACTCATTTAAATATTCCTTTTGATGTAACGAGAAGTTTGCATATAGCACTTCTGCTGCATGCCAAAATGCCATAGTGTTGGGAGGAAAAAGACTGTTGTGATTGCTTTTGGAAAAAAGAACTAGCTGCCTTTCTCATGAAACATTACTTTTACTTGAAAGAATTACTGACAGAAGAAAACTATGGTTATTCATATGCAATCATTTTCTTGCAAATGAAGGAAACTTGAAGGAAAATGAATGATAGTACTTTTTGCCAATGGTAAAACTTGAGTTGAAAAAATTTTGAAAAACCGCTATGACGAACTTAAGAGCTTCTGGACACTCAAGGACTGTAATAACAAAACTGATGGTAATGTTAATTAATGTTATTTTTCTGATTTTGTGTCATGAAGTGTGTCAACTTTTGAAACAGCTACATAACTGTCAGAACTAATATTTTCCAAATGACAAAAACATGGTGTTATAAAATCACACATGAGTAAAAGACCAATTCAAAGCACAAGATAGACCAATGGATTATAATACAAAAGATTATAAAATTGTCATTGATATGGTTTCCGATCCCATATTGTAACTAACTTTTAAGAAAATATCACTTATCAAATTTTGGTGTAGTATCCAAGAAGGATATCACAGTTATCCAAAAAAACTCTAATAAATGTGCCTCCCTTTTCTATGTGCATGTCTGAGTGAGGCCAGGTTTTCTTCATACACATAATTACATATTTCAACAGACTGAACACAGAAGCAGATTTGAGAATTCTGCTGTCTTCTAATAAACCAGATATTAAAGAGATTTGAAATACTATGAAATATTTTCACTTGTCTCCCAATTTTTGTTTTGGAAGATACAATTTTTTTTTGATAAAAATATATTATTGCCATTTACAGTAATAATTTCTTATTGCTATTTTAAATGAATTAATAAATATTTATTTTAATTTTTTTAGTTTTGTATTCTATTATGGTAAATCTCAATAGATAAGAACCACATAACCAAAAGTTCTTTGGGGTCCATACTAATTGTTAAGTGTGTAAAAGCAACCTGAGATCCAAACATTTGACAACAACCAACCAAATAAGCAAATTATAGTTAAAAGTAACCACATTATTCTGAAAAGACAGTTCACTGCAAAGTTGAAAAGCAAAAGATCCAGTATCCAAATACCTTAATTCAAAACCTTGCTCTGCAACTTACCTTGGACAATTAGTTTAGTAATTGGTTTAGATATCATTTGGAGGAATGATAAGAATAATAATATCTATTCTCAAGTTGCTATAAGAGGAGTATGCTAAGCATACATTAAGTACTTTAAAAAAAAGGAGATGAATTAGCTATTATTATTATACATACTATTTGCAACTATGTTCTGTTACTGTCTACAGTCTCTACCTACCCAGAATCACCCTACCCTCACATGACCTGAGTTTGGGAGGGGGGTTATATAAAACTTTGAGGTTTTGTTAGAAAAGAGGAGAAAAACAGATGCTGAATTGTCTATTAAAAGTGAGAACTACAGATTTAATTTAGTATAAAAAACTTCTGAAATTTTGAATGAGACTAGACATACTTCTTCCAGTTTTATTCATTTAAAACTCTACAACTTTTTCCTCCAAATGATATCTAAACCTTATCCCTGAGATTGGGTATGAATTAACACCTTTTCTTCTTAATAGACAAAAGCAATGACATGTTAAAAACTTGTCTCTAAAGTCACAGCATAACAAAACACTTTCAGAAAATGGGAACTCTGTAGTTACGGATTGACAAAGAAAATTCTGAAGGTAATTCAGTTAAATGGGAGTCTCTAGGGGTTATCTAACTGTCAGCGTCAGATATTGCTATTAATTTGTAATTGCATGTCAACTAGTAAGGAAATAAAACCAAAGAATGGAAATCTATCACACAGATTTATATGCTCTCTAATTCAGTGGTGGTCGGGTTCAACCTCGCAACTGTAACAAACAAGCCTCAAAATGTATAATCAATCAGAATGATAAAAGTTTATTACTTACTCAAATAAAGTCCAAAACTGGTGTTTCTGGTTGGTGATTGTCTCTCCTCCAAGCAGTAATCTGAGAAGCCAGCTCCTTCATTTTGTAGCTCAGCCACTTCAAGACATGCCTTCTGAGTTGACTATGCTGACCTGCAAGAAGCCAGTGAAAGGAAGGAATATGAAGACCATGTATAATTTTATAAAGTGGTATACATGATTACATTGCTTACATTAATCTGCTGGCATTGCATCATCTAGAATTCCAACTTGTGCCTGCATTTTACTAGGCTGAAGCTGGGAAATTAGGGTACGTGTGGGTCAACAATAAGGGGAAACTGGTTTGTTAGCACAATGATAACACTTGCCCATTAGCCAGGTGAGAGAGGAAAGACAGTCCCATAAGCACGGGCCTTATAAGAGTTTTCAACATTTTTACTTAGGTTGAACAATTTGGTGTCTACTTGGGGATGAGGTCATATTCCCGGCATAAAAAATATTATCAGTGGCATAAAATTCGAATGTCTGTGTAGCAGTATTTCTATTTTGGATAATTTAATACCTGTCTCAGGCTAAAAGCTTAGTTTTCTAAACCCAGGAGAGTAACAGGCTGTGAAAAAAAGAAAAAAAGGTGAGATTATTCAAGTTGGCCTCATTCAAATACTAAAAATGAACTGTTAACTCAATTTTGATTTATCAAGTGATCTTTTGGGTTTAAATCACTGTTTTTATAGATGAACAGTTTATAAAATATGCTACAGCCTTACAGTTTAATGATATACGTATGTATATCAAAAAGAGTGATGTGAAATGGGTTTCAAAAGTAATAAATATACTAATATAATTTTTGAATGTGCTATAGTGTATTATTATTTACTCATTTAAAATCATGAATTACAGACTCATGTTATCTGAAAATTTGCTATCCAATATATTTTCAAAAGCAGATTACAGAAGAAAGCAAAAAATTATCTTTAGCATACAAATATAGCATCTTGATTTTTTTAACTGAAAAATTTAATTTGGGAAACTTTTTATATTTCTTACAAAGATGTCTCATTTTTCAACTAACATTCAATGTTTAAGCATATGCCATATTTTATTTAAGCAACTTGTTTCCAATATTTTCTATTACAAAAATTCTGCAGTAAAAGTTATCTATCCATCATCTATCATTGGAGGTTGGGGTTTAGGCGATTCCTGAAGGACACTATAGTTTAAAAACTTGCCTTCCGCTCAAGTAGAGTAAGAGACCTTTATTTTATTTCTTATATAATTAGAGCATTTTAGTCTGGCTAGTATTGGCAATGCTATTTTCTCAAAATGTTCATAGATTCTGATCCAGTCATTCCATTTTATCCTATGTGTCAACAACACCCTTTGTCAGAAATTTGCCCTAAAACACTTATATTAGTTAGAAGTTTTACAGGATTTTGTCTACCAAAGTCTTTCTGCAATTCTATTTGTTATGATTTGAGATCTATAACTACTTGGATTCTTCAATCCTGTAAGGACCCCATATTCCAGGTGGCCTATGTTATCTTTCATTCCTACTTAAAACCGGCCAGTTCTTTCCTGAGTTCATCTCTTATACTTCCAAAAATTCATCCAATAATATACATCTACTACTTATTTACTGTTTTCAGTCCTCTTCCCTCAAAGCTACAGCCACAATGGTCTCCTTTATAAGTTATAGCAGATGAAATCTTGCCATATGTTTTAGCACTAAATGTCATGACTATGAACCTCTAATGGCTTTCTCACCACCTGTGCCCAACCTCAAAACTGACGCCATCTCTTGTAGAACTGTTTTGACAGCCCACCATTTCAGGTACCCACGTTTGTCGGAGTTGGAGTCCATATACTGAACAGATAAATTCCACACTATGGACGCTGCCTGTGTGCCTCCAGATTTGAACTTCAAGACCTAGATGCTCATTCCCTCAGCTCTCAGGTGTGTTGTCAGCTAGGTCCTTCCCTATGAATTGACCTTGTCCAATGGGAGCTCCCTTGCTCAAGGGTATATACCCCTTCCCTGGGGAAGCCCACATTCAATGCCTTGTCAACATGGGAGTGGGGTGCTAAGAGGCCTGGCCCCCTTCCTCAACCTAGGACAACTCTGGTGGGTCATCCTAACTTTATATCTTTCCATATGATTGGTGAGGGCTTTGTTGTGAATGAAGTTTTCATTTCTATGTTATTTTAAAATACAAAAATAATATATAAGTAGCATAACATACTTAGTTGTAATATTTATTTTGGGAATTTTGATAAAACCTTTTTAATAAAGAAAAATAACTTTAGTTAGGATCTCTGAAAGTAGATAACTGTCCTTTGTAATAAAGAAACAAGTAATGTGAGGCATTTCATTTATGTGCAATATGGAATTCTACCATGATCAAAATATAAAATGTGTTGCATAAGAATATAGCAGCAATATAAAGAAACCTATGTATAATCACATTTTGTGTTGAAGAACATATATATTAATAAATTGTATGACAGAAAACTACCAAGTTATAGATATAGGACTACACAACTTTTATTTCCCTTTAATGAACCTGAGGTTGGGAGGATGTTCTTTTACTTGGATTTCTCAGGTAAATATTTTGTGTAATAGCAATAATAACATTGGCAATACCAACTGTAACTTTTCCTTGAGGAATTATCTTTCTAATTTATATGAGTCTCTACCATTCTTTTGTCTTAAATTTATTTACTTTGTTCTGAAATTTTTAATTAGAAAACTTCTAAATTCTTAAATTTTAGCAATAATTGGAAACTATTTAAACTTATTTGAGTGCTTGCTGTGGGACTGAAGAGTCAAAGGTTTGAATCAAATATACATAAAGTAGAAACATCAATTGAGAATTTAATATTGTACTTTGAGTTATAATAATAGATAACATTTAGTGAGCGCTTTATGTCAGATCTTGCTTTAATCACTGTGTGGGTGTAAACTCTAATTCTCTAATTCTTTCAACAGCTCCTGGAGGCATATGCTCTTCTTGTGCCTGTAACACAGAAAAGTAAACTGAGTCAGAGAGAGGTTAACCAATTGGAAAATAATGACACAGCTAATAAGTGGCGCAGCAAGGATTTAAACTCAGCCAGTCTAGAGTACATTCTTTTATCTATATAGCTCATTTCTTGAAAGCTCACAATGCATCAGCCACTCTATTAAGTAGATTATATACAATATATCATTTAATTCTCATTACCACAACATGAGGTATATATAATTATCCTTACTGTAAAGAGGAGACTACTGAGGCTTAGAGTTCCAGTAATTTTTGAAATAGCTCCCACCTATGTAGTGCACAGTTGGGATATAAAACCCATATCTGTTGGGCTAGTCCACTGTCTAATGTAGTAAGGGACGCTAATGAACCCGTCGGCATATTTTTCTGCTAAAAGAGAATAATAAGACATTCAATGAAACTTGGCTCATAATGGATCAGTTAATATTCTACCATTAAGCAGAAGAAAATCAACATGCGTGTGCTATTGTCTCCATTGGTTTTTCACTGTAATACTATATTCCAGACAGCTGTAGACTCTTGGGTATGAGCATAATCCAAAGCCATGCGGCATCTTTCCTCTGCAGTGTGACACACTGGACTTTGACAGAGCAGACACGGAAGAAATATGTACTTTGCCATGTTTTATTTTTGTCAAAAAGCTATCAACAAGTCCAGCTGCCTAATACTGTCTGCAGCCTGAAATCTGCTGTAGGCTTGCAGAAAGTGACACATGGATATATTTACATAACCCTATGCCGCACTCTCTGCTTTCATAGGACTGTCAAATACATAGTTGGTGTGTGCTTGAAAACATCCTTGGGCTACTTATCCATTTCAAATATGTTCCTTCTACATGCCATGGTATATCAGTTTGCTTGGGACTTATATCTTTGTTATATCCATATAAGCTTTACACTGTGAAGGAAAATACTCAAGCATTTTTTAAAGTATAACTAAATTATTTGCTTCACAGTTTCCAATAATGAAGACAATTCCTTTTTTAAATGGAGAATAGTTCCTATGTTTTCATTAATGCTTTGTTTTTAATTGTTTTGTTGACTTTTAAAGAGATAACAAAGAGACATTCTACAATATACAAAGGTAAGAAAGATACACGATGAATGTAAATCTTGTCCACTCAGGTCCCCTTGTTAAAGTAATTTAAAAAAGAGGCCATTAGGCTGAAGTGGCTCTTGTGGTAGCCTGTTGTAAGCAAACTAAAACCTAAGCTAAAGTCAATGCACTTGAATCTGAGAAAATGAAACTTAAGAACAATAAATCACAAACAGCCAATGAGGCTTTCTCAAATAAGGCACTGCTTAAGCTATAGCCAATCAAATCTTTCCTTGCTTTGCTTCTACAAAAACCTTTCCTCTAGCTCTTGTGGGAGGAGTGCTCATGACCACTTTCCATTTGGTGTTGCCGGATTCTGATCAGTGTGTGCTCAAAGTCTTGAAAATTTTAATGTGCCTCATCTTTTAAGGATCCAAACACCAGGGTCCCCTCTCCCACCCTATGTGTCTACTTTCAGTTATATATTCATATATATTTATATATATAGTATTCATATATATTCATATATACATTATATTCACATATACATTATATTCATATATATACTCATATATATACTCATATATATGCATATGTGTGTGTTCACCTCAGTATTATTTTACACACATAGCAGCATGCTCTATACAATGTTCTGCCTCTCACAGCAATTTTTCCATATCAGTGTGTATATAGTACATCTTTAATGACAGACACTATGATAGATAATGCTCGTTTAGATTTGTTGATATTCTATAATTGAGGGAGTCTTGTATGCTCTCTATGCGGTCTTTGGGCATAACTCTTATGTTAAAATCTTAAAAATTAAAAATTTTGATTTTCTGTCTATGATCTGAAATAGCTTACATCAAGATATCAGGGAGTCCGTTCATTTGATGGGGATAATTGCATCTATATTTTTACTAACCTAAAATTTAGTATTTCCTTTGATCATGAATGTAGGCAACAAATGGTAGCAGTGTTAACCACAACTGTGATGTGGTCACTAACAGATATTGCAAGTATTTTCTCTTGAAATTACAGATATTACAGATATTTTGATTTATAGTTAACTCATTATTACATTGACATAACAGGAGCTATTAAACCACATGCTAGATATTTATGTAACGTGTTAATAAAGAAGCACATAATTTCTATATAACATTTAAAAAATAATATATTTATATCTCTTCATAATTGCTTTTCTTTATAACCTTATGTTTTATTTTATAATTAAAAAACCAAAATCTTTCATAATTAAACAACAAAGTTTATAATAAAAAAAACAAAAGCAATCCAAATTATGAAAGAAATAACACAAACATTCCCCTACAAACTTTAGGAAACACCCTTCCTCAAACTTAGTTTATATAGTATTAGAATTTCCTGTTTCTTAAAGTTATGGTAGATTTGCAGGATAAAAATTTATGGGCCTGGTCCACTCTGTTAACTTTCTGTATTTCTTCTATGTAGCTGTTTGCTCTTTTATGTATTAAAATTACTTATGTTATCCAGATCCCTTAATTGCATATAGTTTAGTAAAGAATTCTTTTATGATTACTTTAAGTCCCTCTCTGACAGTGATTATGACTACTTTGTCATAGCTTATCCTGTGGTTTCATAACTTTTCCCTTTATTTCTGAATGTTATATTCTTGCCTCCACAACCCCTGCCAAAAAAACCAGCTCATTGTTTCAAGCATTTTCTTATTTCCATTTTATTCTTTTATGTTTTGACTTAAATTAATTTCTTCTACTACTTTCTATAGATTTATTTTATATTCATTTTTAAATTTCTTTAGGAGGAAAATTTACACATTTATTCTAATTCTGTCTTATTTAACAAGATAGTCCAGGCTATGAATTTTCCTTTCGTTACAGCTATTAGGTTCTGGTTACAGTGTTTTCTCTCTCTTTTTTTCCCTCCCATATTCTGCAATTTGAATTTTGAGTTCATCTTGAAATTTAGAACATGTGTTTTTGTGTGTGTTAATTGACATATTTAATTTCTAGATGCTAAGTTTCTCAATTTCCAGGTTATTTTCCTCCTAGATTAATTTCAAACCTTATCTCATTATGACCAAAAAGTATTATCTGTAATTTTTAAACACTTATTGTAATTTATTAAGATTTTCTTTGTAGTCTGAATAATGAACAATGTTAATATGAATGTTTCATAGGTGCATTAAAAACATTTATCTTGGGGTCAGCCCTGTGGCTTAGTGATTAAGTGGTTGCACTCCACTACTGGCGCCCCAGGTTCGGATCCCGGGCACCCACTGATGCACTGCTTTGGGCCATGCTGAGGCGGTGTCCCACATACAGCAACTAGCAAGATGTGAAACTGTAACATATAACTATCTACTGGGGCTTTGGGGAGAAAAAGGGGAAAAAATGTATATGTTTTGAAGATTTGATACCAATTTTCCTAAGATATTATGGAAATTTTAAGACAAGATTTAATATTTATGAATTTTTGATAAATGTTCCTCTTTTTTGATTCTCTCAGGGCACTTACACTTTTTTGTACATCTTCCATATCTCTTTTAAATTATTTTTTGCTTTTCATCAAATTTTTATTAAAATTTTTAGCTACTTTCTAAGTAAATATACTTTGATTGGATTTTTCCAATTAAAAAGGAAATTAATTTGACATTGGTAGTTAGAAACAACACTTATAATGCTACTGTACAAATTTAGGTCAAAATAAACATTTATGCATTTCGTGGCTGCATAAGACTTCAGTTACTGTATCTTTAAAGAAACCAGAAGTAATAACAATATATAGATAAGTAATGAATGAGTATAAGGAAGGCAAAGCAATAGAACCGTACTTTTGCAGACTGGGGACAATGAAATATTGAGCTGTAATTTTCCCATACAAACAAGAAACAATATTCGTATAGAAAAATACGTTTACAAATAACTGATGGGTGATGGACACACATTAAGTTTTTATCTCCTTTAATGTTTTCTGTGTGAGTGTGTGTGAGGAAGATCAGCCCTGAGCCAACATCCATGCCAACCCTCCTCTTTCTGCTGAGGTAGACTGGCCCTGGGCTAACATCTTGCCCATCTTCCTCCACTTTATATGGGACGCTGCCACAGCATGGCCTGACAAGCAGTGCATTGGTGCGTGCCTGGGATCCGAACCCGGGGCGCTAGCAGCAGAGCGAGTGCACTTAACTGCTATGCCACAGGGCCGGCCCCTATATCTTTTAATTTTTAACAGTTGAAATTCTTCATTTACTCTCTCCTTTCACTTGTTCCGTCAACACTCTCCTGCAAGTGTGTTACTGTATTTTCAACAGTCTCTCCTCTTTGTGCTGCTTTCAACTTCGCTTTCATTATTTGTAGGCATCTATTTTTTCGACTGTGTCAACAATTTCTCTCTCTCTGTCTCTCTCTCCCCTACACACACGCATTTCCCAGTATATTATGCTATTTCATCTTTGTTTTAAATTCTTATTTTATAAATGTGTTTGTTACAATAACATGTTTAATTGGTGGGAATATATTAAGGCACAATTTTCATTTCTCCTTTGCCACATTTATTTATGTTCTTAGGCTGCCATCAGTTCTTTTCTCTTCCTTTCTTCTATCTAATCAGAGATGTATATTGATCCTCAGCTAATTGCGATTTTATTGCAAAGATATTAATGCTTTCTGAACAAGTTATTTTTTGAATATTCATGTCACAACAGGAACAAAGATATCTTCCAGAATGAAAGTTTTTCTTCCTATGAACTGCTACTTAGTGTGAGCTCTTTTAAATTTTATATCTTCACAGTCAGCAATGATTACTCACAAAGACCTCTCACAATGCAGAATGTCTCTTTGTCTTTACTTTTCTCCAGTCAGAACCTTCCTGCAAATATTTTTTTGGTTTTAAGATTTCCTTTATAACCCTGCCTTTCCTGCTTCTCAGAAATTAATACCAAATTGGGTTCAGGGAATATACCCAGCTAGCCTGCATATAGATTTGCATATGTCCAAAAAGGGATTTTTAGATTTTAATTTCAGAATCTGCCATATATTTTAAAGAACACACATTTGTTCACGTTATTTTATGTATTTAGCCATAAGTATCTCCTCTGACTGTCTTCCTGTACACCTGAACTACACACATACATGCACAGACACATACATGTGAGCATAAATACATACATGTATGGATGTGTGTGTGTGTGTGTGTGAGCTTTGGAATACAGATATTTCCTAGTCTCATGGATCATGACTTTGTGTTTTTCTTTTTCTATTTACCTTGTTGCTTTTCAGTGGTTTTTAGAGAAGAAGAAAATCATCATCTTTATTATCTGTTGATTAAAACTAAAATGAAAGTTATATTTCTAATATTATATTTTACTTTCTCACAAAAGAGAGTTATATTATTATAACCTACAAGTTTGTCAAAAGTTATTTTACCAAGGACATGTCTATAAAGCACCAGAAACAGTGATATAGGTAGTTTGAAAGAAACCTGCAGTTTGATGCTGCTAGTAATTAAGTTTTGTCGTCTGGGCCACATTTTTATTAGACTTCACACATTTTCCTTTGAACACCAACTGTTGCAAAGCATACGGACTTCCATAGCAATCCCATATGCTGTATAATGGCTGACTGCTATCTATTTAGGATTCAAACAATGATGAGATTTCACAGCGATTGTGAAGTAGGAAAACTTTAAACTCTTTATTTAGTTTAATGTATGTTTTAGAGGTTCTAAACTGCAGAATCATGCTGTTTTATGATGTTAGGTTTAGTTCCTCCTTATGTACATTTGAAGTTTGAGGAGTGATGCTTATAAAATATTATAAAATATAGTACTCTAAATGAGAAGTATTTTGTATTAAATGCAAATAATTGGAATGCCCAGCCACATTTTCATTTATGAATAAGAGTATCATTTTTTGAGGATGTCACCAAAATGGTGGAGTAGGAGACCCCAGCCTCCATTCGCCCACTAAGATCAATAATTAGACAGAGATATATTAACAAAAATAGCAATGAGAGAGCTCCCGAGCCCACTTAAGAAACTGTAGCAACACAGTCGAAAAAAACACCTGAGACTAACTGCACAAAAAGGGAAGGGAGAACAGCCTCCTTTTGCCTGTATCATCTCGTCCCCCAGGCAGGCACTGCTCATTACCAAGAGGGCGCTCCCTAGCTCAGAAGAGTTCCTCTAGCCAGGAAAGAAAGAGCAGGCTGAGAGACCGGCATCCCAGCCTTTTGGACCATTTCATAAAGCACCTGCTTCAGTTTTGCCTCACCTTGAAACTGGGAAAGCTGAGACCTATAAATATAGCTTGGAACAATGAAGGAGGGCAGGGTCTACTAGTATCAGCCATGTAGCAGGAGCAACTGCAGCTCCAGTGGCCTGCTCTGAAGGAGACCCAAGCAGCTTTCACTGCTGAAGAAACCAACGCCCAGCACAGCCATCACTGTAGACCCCCTGCAGATTTTACCACTGACATTTTCCCCCCACTGATTTTTGCATTTGCAGATGCCAGCCACCTTAGTTCATCCCCACTCCTTCCCTCATCTCCTGCCAGAGCCTGGGATCCACACTAGCAACCAGCACTGGCCTCTGTGGCTGCGCAAGTGCAAGACACTAGTCTAGACCCCCACGGCTGACACCCACCCCTGTGCATGCACTAGGGGCTGGCCACTACAGTTGTGCATCTGGCCCAACTCCTGCCACCAGACTTCACTGCTGTGTGCATGCCAGTGGCAAGACCCTGCAGCCATGAGAGTGTATGCTGAAAATTGGACCCCCATAGCTGCTTGTGGGCCTAGCTCTGCCCTGTCTCCTGTCACTGGTGTGCATTGCTGGGCTTATCTGTAGCTAGCCCCTGCAGCTATGCACCTGCACCCAGCTGGCCCAATTCTCATCACCAGCCTCCTCTGCAGTGTATGCTGTGATCCTTGTAGTGGCTCCAGGTCTGGGGCGTTATGATGTCTCATTGACTCAGGCCACTGGGGTCCATAAAATCAACAACTGTGTGGTCCTTGGTGAGCATTGCAATAGGTCTGCAGTAGCTGTGAGGGCTATCGAGTCCTCAGCAGTGTCTCCGGTTCCAGTAGCTATGCTAGGGCCAGGGCAGGCAGTGGTGGCGGCTGGAGCTGGTGGTGTGCACACATTCAGCTGTGAGAGCTGGCTATAAGTGCCTCTATAATGACAGGGTCCAGTTTCAGACACACACACAGTGGCAAGGACCAGGACCAGCAGCAAGGGCCAGGTGCAACTGCAGGCACACTAGAAGCCACAGGGCCCCTGGCTGTAGGCATGCACTCTAGTGGCTACAGGACACCCTTCAGCACTCACCAAGGACCAAACACTTGTCGATGTTGTGGACCCCAGCAGCCCACGCCAATGAGACATCACACCCCTCTGGACCTTGAGCCATAACATGCCGCTATACTCAGCTCCCTGCACCACTGGACTGGGAGTCACAGAAGTCTCCAGTGTGTCTTCAGCCACAGGCAAAGGTCTTTCCTTACCAAAGTCAGTCCCTAAATTCTGGGAGAGCTGACTGCTTCTTCAAATGTGTAGACATCTATGCAAAGCTATAGAAATCATGAAGAATCAGGGAAGTATGACACCACCAAAGGAATACTGTAAAACTCCAGTAACTGATTCCAAAGGAAAGGATATACGTAAATTGCCTGACAAAAATTAACAATAACTGTTCTAAAGATGCTCAGAGAGTTACAAGAGAACACAGGTAAATGATTTAATGAAATCAGGAAAATAATACAAGGACAAAATAAAAAGTTCAACAAAGAGATAGAAAACATAAAATAGAACCAAACAGAAAATTTGGAACTGAAGAATACAATGACTGCACTGAAGAATTCAATAGAAAGCTCTAATAGCAGACTGGATAAATCAGAAGAAAGAATCAGAGCACACAAAGACACATCATTTGAAATTATTCAGTCAGAGAAGAAAAAGTATGAGAAGGAATGAAGAAAGCCTACAGGACTCATGGGACACCATTTAAAAAACAATCTACATATTGGAGTCCCAGAGGGAGAAGAAGGAGAATGAGGCAGAAAGATTACTTAAAGAAATAATGGCTGATAACTTCCCAAAACACAGGAGAGATTTGGACATTCAAGTTCATGAGGCTCATAGGTTCACATACAAATTCAACTCCAAGAGATTTTCTCCAAGACACATTATAATAAAATTGTCAAAAATCAAAGACAAAGAAAGAATCTTGAAAGCAGCAAGAGAAAATAAGCTTGTCACTAATGAGGGAACCATCATAATGTTATCAGCAGATTTCTCAGCAGAAACCTCGAAGGCCAGGAGAGAGTGGGATGTTACATTCAAAGTACTGAAAGAAAAAAAAAAAAGCCAACCAAGAATACTTTATCAGGCACAGCTGTCCTTCAGAACAGAAGAAGAGATAAAGACTTTCCCAGACAAGCAAAAACTGAGGGGGTTCAACCCCACTAGACCTGCTTTATAAGAAAATCTCAAAGGAGTTATTCAAGCTGAAATGAAAGGACCCAAGTTAGAAACATGAAAATACAAAGTATACTAGTAAAAGTAAGTTTATAGTCAAAATCAAAATGCTCCAATAATGTAATATTGTGGAGTGTTAATCACTTAACTCTAGTATAAAGGTTAAAGGACAGAAGTTTTAAAAATAGCTATAGCTACAACAATTTGTTTAATGAGTACATGATACAAAAGATGTAAACTGTGACATCAAAAACATAAAATGTGGGGAAGAGAGAATCAAAGGTAGATTTTCGTATGTAATTGAAGTTAAGTTAATATCAGTTTAAAATAGACTGTTATATCTATAAGATGTTTCAGTTAAGTCTCAGGATGACCACAATGATAAAACCTATGATTGATGCACAAGAAAAAGAGGAGGGAATCATGTATATTACTATGGAAAAATACTAATTCACAAAGGAAGACAACAAGAGGGGAAGAAAGAAATGAACAACAAAATAGCCAGAAAACAATTAACAAGATGCATTAATAAGTCCTTACTAATGAATAATTACTTTCCATGTAAATAAATTAAATTCTACCATTAAAAGTCATAGAGTGGCTGAATGGATAAAAAGCAAGACCCAACCATATGCTGCCTACAAAAGACTCACTTAGGACACACATAAGCTCAAAGTGAAGGGATGGAAAAAAGTATTCTACGCAAATGGAAACCAAAAAAGACCATGGGTAGCAACATTTATATTAGACAAAATATAGTCAAAAACTGTAACAAGAGACAAAGGAGGTCATTATATAATGATAAAGGGAGTCAATCCATCAAGAAGATATAACAATTGTGAATACTTGCCCCAACATAGGAATACCTAAATAGACAAAGCAGGTACTAGCAGAACTAAAAGGAGAAATAAATAGCAATACAATAAAAGTTGGTGACTTTAATACTCAACTCCCAACAATGGATAGATCATCCAGACAGAGAATCTGCAAGGAAATAGCAGATTTGAACAACATTAGGAACAAATGAATCTAACAGACATATACAGAACAATCCAAACAACAATAGCAGAACATACATTCTTCTCAAGTGCACATGGATCATTTTCTAGGAAAGATCACATATTAGACTACAAAACAAGTCTTAGCAAATTTAAGAAGATTGAAATCACATGAAATATTTTTTCTGACCACAATGGTATGATAATAGAAATCAATAACAGGAGAAAGTCTTAAAAATTCACAAATACATGGAAATTAAACAACACAATTTGAACAACCAATGGACCAAAGAAGAAACTAAAAGGGAAATAAAACAGTATCTTGAGAAAAATGAAAATGGAAACATGACATACTAATAGTTATGCAGCAAAAGCAATTCTGAGAGAGAAATTTATAGTGATAAATCAAGAAAGAAGAAAGATCACAGATAACAACCTAACTTTTCAGTCTAAGGGAATAAGAAAAAGAAGAAAACTCTAAACCCAAATGTATCAGAAGAAAGGAAAGAATAAACATTAGAGCAGAAATAAATGAAAGAAGAGAACAGTAAAGCAACAGAAAAGATTAAAAAAAAACAAGAGTTAGTTTTTGGAAAAGATAAACACCATTGACAAATCCTGAGCTAGATGTACCAAAAAATAAATGAGAAGAATCAAATAAATAAAATCAGAAATGAAAGAGGAGACTTTACAACTGATACTAAAGAAATAAAAGATTCATGATCTACTATACACAATTATATGCCAACATTGGACAACCTTGAAGAAATAGATAAATTCCTAAAAACATACAACTTAACAAGACCATATCATGAGAAATAGAAAATATAAACAGATAAAGAGATTGAAGTAGTAACCAAAAACCTCCCAACAAACAAAAGTCTAGGACCAGACAGCTTCATTGATGAACTCTACCAAACATTTAAAGAAAAATTAACATCAATCCTTCTCAAACTCTTCCAAAATATTGAAGAGGAGAGAACATTCCCAAACTCATTTTATAAGGCCGGCATTACCCTGATACATTTGCAGATGAGGATATGACAAGAAAAGAAAACTATAGACCAATATCCCTGATGAATATAGATGCAAAAATTCTCAACAAAATATTATTAGACCAAATTCAACAGAACATTAAAAGACGCATACACCGTGATCAAGTAGAATTTATCCCTGTATAGCATAAGTCCTGACAGTTGGTTTTTCTTTTTTGTAATGCAAATGCATGACTTAGCTTTGATTGCTGAGGCACCCACTTCAAAAATGCTATCTCAAAAAAACGCATTGCCAGTCACAATACTAGAAAAGAGCCAGCCCCCATCCCCCACCCTGAGGCTCCTCTCCTTTATTTTAGAGATCTTGGTTGATTTAGATAACTGGCCAATGGGGCCACTTGTTCTTCTTTCCTTCCTGAAGTTTCATCTTAAATTCCTGCTCTTATGCTTTGAATTCACTGATAAAGAGTGAGCCCATGAAACACTAAGCCCCCACCCTCAACCCCAATAAAGGCAGAACCCCAGGCCCTCTCTCTCTCTCTCTGTGATTTGCTGCATGGCCACAGATGTTCCATTTACCCTCCAGGAACTGTGAGTAATAAATTTTATTCTTTTTTCAAAGTTTCCTATTGGTTATTGCTCAGAGCATCCTGCACTCATAATAAGAACCACAAAGGCAAGTCCAGCCACAATATTGGTTGTTGATAGGCTGAGGCAGGCACAAGATACCCTGGGATGCAAGGATGGTTCAATATCTGCAAATCAATAAATCTGATACAACACATTGACAGAATGAAGGATACAAATCATATGATCATCTCAATAAGCACAGTAAAAGCATTTGATAAAAATTCAACATCCTTTCCTGGTAAAAACTGACAACAAAGTGGATATAGAAAGAACATACTGCAACATAATGAGGGCCATATATGACAAGCCCACAGATAACATCATACTCAACAGTGAAAGTTTGAAAGCTTTCCCTCTAGGACCAGGAATAAGACAAGGATGTCCACTCCTGTTCAACACAGTACTGGAAGTCCTAGCCAGAGCAACCACACAAGGTAAATAAATAAAGGGCATCCAAATTGGAAAGAAAGAAGTAAAACTGTCTGTTTGCTGATTACATGATTTGTATATAGAATATCCTAAAGATTTCACCAAAAAACTGTTAGAAATAATCAACAAATTCAGAAAAGTTTCAGGATACAAAATCAATATAGAAATATCAGTTGCATTTCTATGCACTAGAATTATCTGACATGAATTATCTGAAAAAGAAGTAAACAATCTCATTTACAATAGTATCACAAAAAATAAAATATTTCAGAATAAATTTAATCAAGAAAGTGAAATCTCTATACATTGAAAACTAGGAGACATTGATGACAGAAATTGAAGAAGATATAAATACACAGGAAAATATCCCATGTTCATGGATTGCAATAATTAATATTGTTAAAATGTCTATCAACCCAAAGCCTACTATAGATTCAATGTAATCCCCATCAAAATTCCAATAGCATTTTTCACAGTAATAGAAAAAACAATACTAAAATTTGTACGGATCCACAAAAGTCTCTGAATAGCCAAAACAATTTCAAGAATGCACAAAGCTAGACGCATCACACTTCCTGATTTCAAACTAAACTATAAAGCTATATTAATCAAAACAGTATGATACTGGCATAAAAATAGACACATAGACCAATGGAACAGAATAGAGAGCTTAGAAATAAACCCACACATATAAGGTCAACTAGCATTTGACAAAGGAGGGGCTGGCCCAGTGGTGTAGTGGTGAAGTTCGTGCACTCCACTTCAGAGGCCCAGGGTTCGCAGGTTCAAATCCTGGGCACCCACTGACACAGCACTCATCAAGCAATGCTGTGGCAGCATCCCACATACAAAAAAATAGAGGAAGATGGGCACAGATGTTAGGTCAGGGCCAATCTTCCTCACCAAAAAAAAAAAAAAAATTGACAAAGGAGCCAAGAATACTCATTGGAGAAAAGACAATCTCTTGTTGGAAAAATTGTATATTCATGCACACACAAAAATGTATGTGGACCCCTGTCTTACACCATTCACAAAATTAACTCAAAATGGATTATAGACTTAAACATAAGACCTGAAACTGTAAAATCTTAGGAGAAAACATAGGGGCAAAACTCCTTGCCATTGGCCTTGGTAACCATTTTTTGGATATGACACCCAAAGCACAAGCGACAAAAGCAAAAAGCAACAAGTGGACTTCATCAATCTAAAAAGCTTCTACATAGCAAAAGAAACAATCAACAAAATGAAAAGGTAACCTATGGAATGGCAGAAAATATTTGCAAACCACTTATCTGATGAGGAGTTAACATCCAAAATATTGTATGGAACACGCACGACTCAGCAGAAAAACATATAACCCAATAAAAAAATGGGCAAATGACCTGAACAGAAATTTTTCTGAAGACATACAAATGGTCAATAGGTATATGAAAAAGTTCTCAACATCACTAATCATCAGAAAAAAGCAAATCAAAACCACAATGATGTATCACCTCACACCTGAAAGGATGGCTTTTATCAAAAAGACAAATGACAACTAACGCCTGTGAGGATGTGGAGAAAAAGCAACCCTTGTGCACTGTTGGTGGGAATGTAAATTCGTATAGCCACTACGGAAAACAGTATGGAGGTTCCTCAAAAAATTAAAAATAGAGGCCGGCCTGGTGGTGCAAGCGGTTAAGTGCATGCACTCTGCTGCGGCAGCCCAGGGTTTGCCGGTTTGGATCCTGGGAGCGCACCTACGCACTGCTTGTCAGGCCACGCTGTGGCGGTGTCCCATATAAAGTGGAGGAAGATGGGCACGGATGTTAGCCCAGGGCCAGTCTTCCTCAGCAAAAAGAGGAGGATTGGCAGATGTTAGCAAAGGGCTGATCTCCTCACAAAAAAATAAATAAATAAATAAAAATAGACCTACCCTATGATCCTGCCACCCCTCTTTTGGGTATATATCCAAAGGAATAGTAAACAGGATCTCCAAAAGCTATCTGCACTCCTATGTTCATTGCAACATTATTCACAATATGCAAGATATGGAAACAACCTAAGTGTCCATTTGCAGCTGAAAGGATAAAGAAGATGTGGTAGAGACATACAACTGAATAATACTCAGCCATGAGAAACATGGAAATCCTGCCATTTGTGACAACATGGATATACCTTGAAGGCGTTACGCTAAGTGAGGTAATTCAGACAGAGAAAGACAAATACTGCATGATATCACTTATATGTGGAATCTGAAAAAGCCAAATTTGTAGAAACAGAGAGCAGAATGGTCATTACCAAGGGCTGAAGGTTGAGGGAAGTTAGGGAGATGCAGGTCAAAGCATACAAACTTGCAATTAGGAGACCAATAAGTTCTGGAGATCTAATGTACAGCATTGTGATTATAGTCAACAACACTGTATTATATACTTCAAAGTTGCTAACAGACTACATCTTAAATGTTCTCACCACAAAAAGAAATGATGATTATGTGACATGATGGAGGTGTTAGACAATGCTACAATGGTAACCACATTGCCATATATAAATGTGTTAATTAACACATTGTATGCCTTAATCTTACTCAATGTTGTATGTCAATTATATCTCAATTAAAATATTTAAATCTTTCTAAATTAAAAATATAAAAATATAAAGACAAATAATAATTACAGAAGTCATTAAAATGCAAGATTTTGTGTTATATTGTTTATTAAAATGTATGGAAATTGTACATCTTACCTCGATTGTTTTAACTGCTTTCTATTTTTAGAAGTAATTATCTGCATAAACAGGGCTCATTCAGATATAAAACCCCAATATACCCATTTCTAAAAGTAAATGAACAAATATGTCCTGGGAAAATTAAAACAGAAGAACCAGGAACAATTGCTCTGAGCATTTTAGGGAAGAAGAGAAATTGAATAGACTTCAGCAAGCATCTTTGCATACTCTATCCTTCAGGGTCTCTGCCTAAACAGTAACAAGTGGTCAACATAATATTATTATTGTTGTTAAACAAGGGTCTTAGGACAGGATGGACATTTATGGATGCATTGGATTGTCTTCAGTTATAGAGCAAGTAGTAGATCTATCTTAACAAAAAAAAAATTGTAAATATTAAAATTGAAATCTAATTTAATGTGGTTAGAAAGCAAGGTTATTTATTTTGCTTGTGTTTTAAAATACCACAAGATCATTATTGCCATAGTAGAAAAAACACAGATTTAGAATATGAGAAAATATTTCCAAAATGTTAAATAAAATATAATGAAAAACTTGAACAGGTATTCTTTTGAAAATTTTAAAAATGTTCAATTTTTTTCTTTTGTTTTAATTGTATTAATGCGTTAAATACTCAACAAGACACTGAGATGATGCTAAGTCTCCTTTTTCTGAAAGACTATACATTTCCCTACACTATTATCATTATTTCGTTTTATTTTTACATATATATTTATAATAAAAGCAACTTAAACATATTGAAGAGAATATGACCATAATCCACATTTTAACATAAACATTTATCAGCCAGCAACATTTTTTGTAATCTCTCTCTATATATATTTTGTGTGTGTGTGTGTGAGGAAGATCAGCCCTGAGTTAACATCCATGCCAATCCTCCTCTTTTTGCTGAGGAAGACTGGAGCTGGGCTAACATCTGTGCCCGTCTTCCTCCTATAATCTATATTTTTATATAGCCATAAGAAATAAGAAAATCTAAGAAACTTCCAATAAAATTGTAATAAACAATTTATCATAAAATAGTCTATTAATTACTGTAAAATATGAAATTTATTATCTAAAACATTACTTGTGGCTGTGAATTTTTGAAAGTATGACATGTAAAGTTTTTTGTCTTTGTTTTTGTTTTTGTTTTTTTGTGAGGAAGATCACCTCTGAGCTAACATCCATGCCGATCCTCCTCTTTTCACTGAGGAAGACTGGCCTTGAGCTAACATCTGTGCCCATCTTCTGCCACTTTATGCGGGACGCCACCACAGCATGGCCTGACAAGCGGTGAGTGGGTGTGTGCCCTGGATCGGAACCTGGGCCGCCAGCAGCGGAGCATGCCCACTTAACTGCTACACAATGGGGCCGGCCCCTCATGTAAAGTTTTAAAGAAGCAAATACTTGTACAAAATTAGAAATAAAGATAACCACAATTTTCTTGTAGATAAAGAGAATTTAGCACATTTTAAACTGATAGATGTTTATTTTATCATACTGAACGTAAAACAAAATATAAAGAAAAGCACATTGTGAATGACAGTTTGTACCTGAAAATATAGCATTTGTCAATCATAACCTCATAATTGTTCTAAATATGTTGAGGGTAATAAGCAAATTCTTACTCTTCCCTATACTTTAAGGCTAAGTACTCACAAATGGTACATAACTTATTATCACTTAAAATTTGATGTGTTAATTTGCCTAATAATATTCCTTTTGGCTCTGTGAATGGTGACAAACCACTAGGGTGTGTTAACTTTAGGAATGGACAAATGTATGTAAGTGTAGGGAATTTTACACAATTCTGACAGGAGAAAGTAATTAGACACCTGTGATCCGTAATTCACTGCTCTTTCAAAGTGCCTTCCTAGTAACAAAAAAAATACTTAGAGTTACATAAATCTGGCACCCTTTAAAAAATATAAGTTAAAATAAGTCACTTATGTCTGTGACTGAATTACAGTGAGTTCTGTAAGATCCTTTAAAGAAGGGATCTTGACACATAAGTGTTAACATAAGAATCTCCAGTATTAGAAAAGAATAAATAATAGCAAATTTGGCTGTGTTATTCTAGTAGATTCTGGGTTCTTTGACTAATAGCAAAATGTGAATGAGTCACAAGAGGATATTTATCAAGATAATTTATGCCATTAATAATATTAACTAAGATTCATATAACAATTCACAGTATATTAACAGAATCATATACCGTATCTTATTTATTTCTTGTAAGACTAAGAAATAGATAGTAATGAATTTATAATTTACAGTTGATTCAGTTGGGGTTCAGAGCATTTAAGTAACCTGACCAAGATCACACTGGCATAAAGGAGAACCTGAGGGCCTGCCGGGTGGTGTAGTGGTTAAGTGCGCACGCTCTGCTCTGCTGCAGCGGCCCAGGGTTCGGATCCCGGGTGCACGCCAAGACACCGCTTGTCAAGCCATGCTGTGGCGGCGTCCCATATAAAGTGGAGAAAGATGGGCATGGATGTTAGCCCAGGGCCAGTCTTCCTCAGCACAAAGAGGAGGATTGGCAGATGTTAGCTCAGGGCTGATCTTCCTCACGAAAAAATAAATAAATAAATAAATAAAGGAGAACATGAAACTTGAACTCAGAATATCTGATATTAAATATGATTTCTTCCCAAAGTAATCTTTTATGCACATCTTTCTATTGGATACCTTACTTTTTTTTTTTTAGGAAGATTGGCCCTGCGCCTACATCTGTTGCCAATCTTCCTGTTTTTTCTTTTTTCTCCCCAAAGCCCCAGTACATATTTGTATATCATAGTTGTAGAGACGTAGCTCTTCTATATGGGACACCACCTCAGCATGTCTTGATGAGCAGTGAGTCCTGTCCCCACACAGGATCCGAACCGACACACCTAAGCAGAACGCGTGAACTTTACTGCTGTGCCACCACAGGCCGGCCCCTGGATACCTTACTTTTAATTCACAAAAGTCCAATGAAATAATTAGCTATTTTCTATAGATGACTGATTAATATCAAATGATATTTTTATTTAATTTAAAATTGCTAGCTTTATTTCGAGTTTTCCTTCTTAATGGAATAAAATTATCCTATTTAGTCTTGGTCTTTGAATCTTTAGAAAAATATGCAATCCAGAGATTGTCCAATTCTTTCTTCTCTGGCTGTCAATCCTTTCCCCAGGCAGGCCCTTTCCTAATAGCAGGAGACTCTTGTCACTTATTGATCAGCTAGGGAAAACTATGAGCACTTAACATTGCCTAAACCAAATAAATGTTAATACATAGGAGATAGTCCTAAAATAGCTCTTATTTCTGAGCAAATACACCCATACATAATTTGATTCATTCCTTCACTCTTCATTCATTCATGAAGTGATCATTGAATGCCTAGTATATGCCAGACACTGTTCTTGGTGTTGGAAATACAGCCATAAACAAACTAGAAAAAAAGTTTTCATTCTTATAGAGCTTATTCTTAATGATGAAGGAAAGGGACAGGAAGAGAACAAACAAATTAATATATAACTTTTTAGGTGGTGATAATTGTTATGAAGTAAAATAAAGCAGAGAAATAATCTGGAAAATGAAAGCAAAGATTTGAGTAAAGCTAGGGAGTGCACTCTGTGGATGCCTGTGGGAGAGCTTTCCGTGAAGAAGAGATATGTAACGCACAGGAAGGGCCTGACTAGGAGCAAGCTTGGCACATTCAAGGAGCAAAAAGGATACCAGTGTGGCTGGAACAGAGTGAGCTGAATGGGACAGCGGTTAGAAATAATGCCAGGCGGCCGGCCCCGTGGCTTAGTGGTTAAGTGCGTGCGCCCCGCTACTGGTGGCCAGGTTTGGATCCCGGGTGTGCCCTGACGCACCACTTGTCCGGCCATGCTGAGGCCGCGTCCCACATACAGCAACTAGAAGGATGTGCAACTATGGCATACAACTATCTACTGGGGCTTTGGGGAGAAAAAGGGGAAAAAAAAAAAAGGAGGAGGATTGGCAATAGATGTTAAATCAGGGCCGGTCTTCCTCAGTAAAAAAAGAGGAGGATTGGCATGGATGTTAGCTCAGGGCTGATCTTCCTCCCAAAAAAAAAAAGAAAGAAAGAAAGAAAGAAATAATGCCAGGGAGGTAGCAGCGGTGCAGATCATTTAGGACCTTTGAATTTTCTTCTGAGGAGATGAGAAGCTATTAGGTTATTTTAAGTAGAGGAATAAGATTCTTTGATTTACAATTTAAAAGAATCACATTGGCTGTTCTGTGGAGAACAGACTGTAGGAGTGCAAGACAGGAAATAAGAAACCAAGTACAATCCTCATTAAACAGTCCAGTCCATAGGAGAGAGAATGCTGGCTTCAACAAGCATAGCAGAGGTGTAGATGGCAAGAAGCAGCCACATTTGTAATATGTTTTGAATACAGAGCCAACAAGGTTTGCTGACAGATAGAAAGTGGGATTATAGAGACAGGTTTCTGCATAGAGCAATTGGGAAAGTGCAGTTAACGTTTATTAAGATCGTTCTTTCTTTGTAGTGTCTGAGATAAGTAAAAGGAAATTTGTACTACGTCGTCTTATTTTGGTGTGCCTCTAATGTATGCCTATAGTTTTGATTTTACAATATTTGCTTAGTAAAGAGGCAAATGTAAGATAAAAATGTATAAATGTCTAAAAAGACTTAAAGAGTGGAAGAGTCAAGTGGAACTATGGTAAATAAGACGGGTCTTCCAAATCTGAAGTCTTCTCTTTAGAAAGAAAATAGGGTCCCCACTGACCCACTTGGGCATTTTCTGCTGATCATGCTGGTTGTTTGAAATTGAAAGCAGTGACTGAGACAGTTGGCATAAGGAAGCCCAAATGGAAACACACACAGCGGTGGGTGACATAATTGTATCACAACACGAACAGCGCTAGGAAGTGATTCAAAATGGAGAGTGTCTCTCGTAGTAGTATTAGTTTTCTATGTGAATTCTGAAAACTGATTTCATCACTTTATATTGAATACATACTAAACTGTATCTCTTTTGTTCTTACCTTTTTGTGTGGAATTGTTAAGATGATAATAATTTCCTCCTACATATTTTCTTATCAGAAATTAAGTTCATTAAACATTTGTAGATCTCATATCAGTTATTGTGATTAACAACCTACAAAATCTGAGAGTTTAGTTTTCTTGTTTGTACTTAGAAATCCTTACAATCCTTCACTCATGTCTTTTTTTGGATGTTCCTCCACAGTGAACCATAGTACTCTGTCTATTTCTACCATGAAAATATATGTTGAGGTTGTCAATCATTTTGCATTTTTATTCTACTTAATTTCTAATTTTATGTCTCTGTCAATAGACTATAAGCACCTTGAGATCAGAGAACTTTCTATATTCAAATTGGTTCCTAACACGCAGCATAGTATCTTAATAAATATTTAGAAGAGAAATCAGTAAGTGAATTAATATGTGATCTGAGTCTTGTAAATGAAATTATCTATGAAAATTTTTTGAATTAAAAAAGGCAAACTTCAAGGTAAATGTCTTTGCAAGGTTGATTTCTGTAAAGACAAAAAATAGTTAATTTCATATACAGTCGTATCACATAACGACATTTTAGTCAATAACAGACTGCATATACAATGGTAGTCCCATAAAATTAGTACCACGCAGCCTACGTGTGTAGCAAGCTATACCATCGAGGTCTGTGTAAGTACACTCTATTATGTTTGCATAACAAAATTGCCTAACGACGCATTTCTCAAAAGGTTTCCCTCTCGTTAAGCGACGCACAACTGTAAATGGAATCTCTCTGGCTTATTTTGTTTAGCACAGTGTTTTTGAGATTCATCCACGCTGCTGCATGTAGCAGGAAGATATCCCTTTTTATTGGTGAGAAATATTCCAATTAACGGTGAACAACTGAACACTTTAACCCTAATATTGAAGTCACTGTCAATTGTCAATATGTCATACACTTTAGGGAAATCAAGGAAAATGAGAAACAAGCACATTGTCTTCCAACAACATTTTCCTAAGCATCCCTTTTAGTTCCCACCTTTGTTATTTTCACTTCTCTGTACCTAAAAGAGGTCATGGAACCAAACAAGTGTTAAGTAAAATTAAATTAAGTGAAAGTTCTCTCTCTTATGGTAATATAAGCTTGATTATATAATCAAAGCTTGAAATATCAAAGCATCTTTTATTGCATTCTTAATTTTATCAGTTGAATTCTGCTTCTTTTAAAAATCATATTATTTTATTTATTCTTGTCACATCATGACTAGAGCAGTACAAGATTTATTTTCCCCCCTTCAGACTTTCTTAAATTATACTAACTCTATCTAGAGTAAGTTCTTGACTACTTTCTAATATTTGTGGTTTCCTCAACTTTCATCTTTGAAAGATTTGGCATGATGTAGGGGAAATAATATAGACTTTAGAGCCAAGTTAATTTAGTTGTTTTTTTTCTTTCCTTTATAACTTATTATCTAAGTAAGCATGGAAATTTTACACAACGACTCCACTCAGTTTTGTCTTCTGTGATACAATAATAATGATGCAAAGAATTGTTCTGAGAAATAGATTACATATTCATGTAAGTATTCCATAAATGTTAGTTCCCTCTTGATGATGACTGAGTTATCTATTTTGACAGAAAATGGTTACTTTACTTCTAACCCCAGTTCAGACCTGTTTATCATCAGTTGCTCTCCTTTTCTCAAGGATTTTATCAAAGCAATTATATTTACTCTTTCTAGCTTGCTCTGCTCAAGTTCTTAGTGTTGAGCACACAGTATTACAATTTAAATAGATAGTAAACTGAGAAAAACTGTGTTTACTGTATATACAGTGGTGATAGTGTTAATATTATGTAGGCTAAATATTAAAATTTAAAGACCCATGACTATGGATTAAGATTAAGAACAAATACTATTTACCAGGAATTACAAGAAAGTTTTCACCTCATGTGTTAGCTTCTAGTCATTGTATATGGTTCTTCAGAGTAGGTTTCTGAGAAGAAAGCTAAGGGTGTGTCCCTACAGAATAGAGTAAGGACTGACATGATCCACAATTGCTTTTTATGCTTTACTCTATTTTGTGGTAAATTCTAGTAAACGCTGCAGCATTTCTTTTAAGGGTAATTTGATTCACTTGGATGATTATAAGCAATGAACTCGTTTATACCTCTTTGTGCCATTTGCACTGTAGGTTCAACAAGTAGGTGATTAAATGTGTTTGTTGTTTTGAGTTAAGTGAATTGGACCATAAAATCATATTTTGTTTTGGGTCATCCAAAGAAATATTCTACCTAGTTGGGTAAGATTAAAATTTTTAAACCCACATACATCATAAATAGAAATCAGAGATTGCGATTTATCCTAGACCTAAAAATAAATTTTCTTACTTCATTTCTCCCCAAATCTGGCGATATTTCCCAACAAGGAACTGTATATTTTCTCTTTGAAAAATAGCATGTTGGCAATAAGTATCAGGGAGGCTCACAGCTCAGTTTCATCACAGGGTGTGGGGGGGAATCAACTGTGCATAAGCCAAGAGAACAAGGCAAGAATTGGGGAAAACATTCTTAAAAAGCATTCCTGCACTTTATATAGTACACCAGTATGACTTCATACATATCTTATGTATTTTATGCTAGTGAAAAACAGCTTGCCCATCAATAAAACTTATGATGTTTGGAATAATGGAAAAGAAATTCACAAAAAACGTGTCTATAACTTGGAAGCATATCAAACTCATGTTTCTTGTTCTGCGTTTTATGTTAAAAATGTGTGTCTGTTTTGTAGAGTAACTTAAGCAAGCCACACAGGTGTTATATGAAATAAACAATTTCTACCTGGTGTTCAAAGTGAGCTATAGTTATAGCTATGTAATTACGGCTCTGTTGTTTTCTTTCCTATCAACCAGATTGCAGTTGAAATGGAAAAGTAAAACACTAAAGTGAGCCACGTAGATAACAATCCATTTTCAAAGACTTGATTATATATTCTTTTGTGATTATTATCCTCTTTAACAGAACTACGATTTCACAGATTTCTCATAATGCTTAAATGCCAATGAAGGATTTCAATATGATGCTGAAATTTCAATATGATGATGGGATTATCATTTTTTTAAAGAAGGCATTACTAAACTTAAGTTCAATATATTGGTAGTGAGACGTCAATGGAGGAAATACGAAATACTCTACATGAAGAATTTCTCTTTTATCTCAATAACCCTGGCTAAAATCTAGAACATGAGCTGTGTTATGTTGCTTACTAGAGCTTGCAAATTTAGTTTAAATGTCATTATTTATGAGGCAATTTTGTCACACTTATCAAAACCCACAATTTCCCTGGTATCTTACTCTTGTAAAACTCCACACATACATGTGAAGGCGACAGTGAAGTTTACGGGTAGTAGGCATCTGTTCTTTAGGTCTGAATAACACTTGAACTTGTGTTAGGAACTATTTCTTTTCTATTCTAATCACGTGATTCGGATAAGGATGTGGTAACAAAACCTTGGCCACAAAGAAGAATTCACAAGTGTGACCCAAGACATGCCATTTTTATCCCTTTTCTTGGCTCTCTCATCTTAGACCCTTTTGGGCGTCAAATATAGAAGGATCTTAATTAAACAGTGTTAACTGCATATGAAGAAAACCTGCATTTAGTAGTTGAGAATAAAGCAAAGCAGAGAAAAGCAGTAATCAGAAACAAAGAAGGAGGCGGGTAGACAGAGACACACAGAGAGAGGGGGGGAGACAGAGAAAGAGAGAGACATTGAGTGTTGTTGTACATCATTGTCCATAATATCCTCAGAATGGCCCTAGTTGGCTCTCCTCTCCTCTCAGCGTTAACAGTTAAGCCAGATGAGGCACAAATTCCTCTGTTTTGATTAATATCATTTCAGTGGGTTTCTGTTCTTTGTATCACAAAAAACAACATAGATAAAAAGGTACTTAGAAAAATGGAATAAAAGAAAGTAGAGCGTGTGACTAATATTGCTGTCTAACATTTAGAACTTTGTGTTTAGTTGAAAGTTACATATTTTGTCAGCATTTCTATGATGTACTAAGTATATTAACTTTAATCAACGTATTCTGATAATGAAGTAAGAAGTAAGTTTTCAGAGTTCATCTAATCCAGAATCAAGTACTTACAGACTATATCAATCAATTGCTCACTTAAAATTTTCCTTGCATGTGATAAACTGGCAATTAAAACAAGAAGAATATTCTAGGGAAACTGAATTATAAAAACTAAGTTAAAAATAACATAACATTCCTTCAGGAAAAACTTCCTGGAGGAGGTTCTCAAACTGAATTTTAACAAGAAATGCTTTAGTTCTTGGAGAATGTATCTGTGGTAAAGAAAAAACATAAACATGAATAGATATAGTTCAGAGAGGTATAGTTCAGGAGGTGAAAGGCACAGAAATTTGAAACATATGACTTGACATAGAACCAGAGGTAATTCTAAACTCTAAAGGAAGCAGTGTGTGGAATAGGCCTTCTAGAAAGTGTAGAGTCTTACCAAGGTAGCAAGTCAGCAGAGCAGGCTAACACTATGGTGTCCCTTCATTGTATTAGAAGAGTCTGTGAGCTGTCAGAGGATAGAATGAGGAAGGAAGATTCTGGTGACAGTTCAGTTACTCAGCTATCAGGGAAAATTTAGCTCTGGCTACGAACTTGTAAACCTGACTCAGCAGACCTAATCCTTGAGGAAGTGGGTCCGTCAATTCTATAATCAAATGTAACAGCCATCAACTGTTCCCGGAGCACTCTCTTCGATATGCCACCAACAATCACACACTTTCCAAAGATTTCCTTCCAACCACACACTGTACTCACCCCGGAAGACCTTTAAAAGACCTTCCACTCTGCTATAATTCCACCAAAGTTTTAGACTCTCCATCCTCATCCCAGAATTGTTTGCCACCCCTTACTGTTTGGTGCTCCATGCAACTACTGCCTGACACGCATCTTAATCCATCTGTGGACAGAGGATGAGGGTAAGTCACAGAGATGATTCAAAAGGGCTGTGTGTAAAAGCAAAATAATTTGATAGCTAAAGAGAAGCACTTGAAGAAGGATGGTAATGCAATCATATTGTAAGTTTGACATAATGTGGGGAAATTTCAAGGAGGTGGGTGGAGATTCAGGGAATGTATAGTACTCTGTTTTTCACATGCGATCTGGCTGGAGCAAACAAGCCAATGCCCACATCATCCCCAGAGCCACGTAGCCAAACTGATGATATAGCTGCTGCTGCTCTACGTCCCTCATAAAGTCACGAGTCTCTTACCCACTATTGTGAGAGATTTACACCACTAAAGAATATATGTCAGACAAAGAATCAGTCAACATATAAGAGATTTGAAAAATGCAAGTATAAAGCTTAAACTAAACAAAATATATAGTACTCTTACATAGCCCTTCAAAAATATACGTTATTTTCAAATATATTAATGAAACATGATAATGCATTAAGCCATACAAAAATTCTTAATAAATTTCAAATGTCTTAAATAGACTCCATTTTCTGACAATGACAATGACATTAAGTTCGAAATCAATGATGAAATTTATTTTAAAAACACAGTTTCAACATTTAAAAGCACAGTTTTAAAATAATTCATGGGAAAATAGAAAATACAGGTGAATGAATAATAAGCAAATAGAACATAGGCTAACAAATAGGATGCCACTAAAGCAGATCATTGAGGAAATTGTGTAATATTCCTAAAGTGTATTAGGCAGTAATCAGACTGAAAAATAATAAGTTAAGCCAGCAAGTTAGATGGTAGAAAAACATTCATAGAATAATCCAAAGATAAAAGAAGACAGCAAATAATAAAGAGCAGAAAGCAATATATTAGAAAACATAGATATGATATAATAAATCAAGAGTTAACATTGATGACTTACAAAAATCGGTTAAGATTTGGCGATATTAATAAATTTCTTCTAAAAATGGAGGGCACAGATAGATAGATTATGAATTAAAATGAACTCATAACTACACAATTTACAGACATTAAAAATAAGAGAATAGCAGGGGGCCAGCCTGGTGGTGCAAGCGGTTAAGTGCGCACGCTCTGCTGCCGAAGCCCTGGTTAGCTGGCTGGGCTCCCCGGTGCACACCAACGCACCGCTTGTCAAGCCATGCTATGGCGGCGTCCCATTTAAAGTGGAGGAAGATGGGCATGGATGTTAGCCCAGGGCCAGTCTTCCTCAGCAAAAAGAGGAGGATTGGCACGTGTTAGCTCAGGGTGGATCTTCCTCACAAAAAAATAAATAAATAAATAAATAAGAGAATAGCATAAAATCTAAATATCAATAAAATAGAAAAAATTTAAATAGATAAATCTCTAGATAAATGTAATATAACAAAATTTACTGACACAGTGGTTTGTACTGGGAGATAGTTTCTCATGAGTCTCTTGAGCTTCAGCAAATCTTACAGGCAAAAGTATTTTGTTCTTTATTCCAAACTATCTTTTCAAGGATGTTTGTATAGCAAATAGCCTTGGAAAATAAAGATAGTGTTTCTTACCAGGGCAAATGACAAGTTTACTCACAGCATTTAACATAGAGATAGCATCTGCTCTCGAGTAAAGGGCAGGCATGCTTACCACCCAGTATAAAATATTTGGGTTTCCTAAGGTCAAGGCTCCTCTCCTGTAGAGCAACGCATTGCATGTGCGGGCATCCACCTGGTTCCTCCTGCAGACTATGGGACAAGGGGAACTGATACATACATGCTGATATGCATGCTTCTTGCTATGCTATGGCATATAAAGTTTTTTTTTTTTGTCCCCTGAGTCAGGAATTTCATATTTTCTGTCACTATCCAAGAAACCATAGCTGACTAACTTGTTAGCTTCCAAACAGGGTGAAATCTCAGATCCTTCACAGTTCTTGATGGTGTGTTGGAACTCATACTAACTCTAAAAAGCTAATTATGTGTTAACTCTTCCTAGCTCCATTTTCAATGAAATCATATTGATATCTTGGACTTTTCCATAATGTGAATATTTATACCATGAAAATTAGCAAACACTACAAATCATGGATTTTTTTTTTTCCTGGAGAGTTACTGCTAAAAATTTACCAGCTCACCACAGGACTAACGACAAATAGAAACCTGACTGATACTAGAGCTTTTACACAATTAAATTGGTACTTAAACTTATCCACACAGGGAACCATAAAATGGGTTATTTTATAGTTGAATTCTGTCCAATAATCAAGGTTCACAAAATTCTAATTTATATAAACTCTTTCAGATAATAGTAAAGTGAAGGACGACTCCCCCAATTATTCTATGAGATTAATGTGAACATAATATCTAAACAAATAAGAAGAGTATGATAGAAGAAAACTAATTTAACATATGAATTAGATACAAACATCCTAAAAACAATAAAGTAAATCAATTACAACAGTGTAGCAAAAATAATAATATAACACGACTTTGAATTATTGTACAAATTGTCACAGAATTTAAAATTTGAAATATCTCTGGAGATAATGCATCACATTAAGAGTGAAAATGAAAACTAACAAAATTATCTCAATTTTAGATGCAGAAATTCATCTGCCAGCATTCAGTATGATATCATGATTTTTTAAGAAATAGCAAACTTGGAACAAAATGGATTTATTTAAACTAATAAATGATGACTACCAAATATTGCAGCAAACATCATTTTTCATGGCTATATATTAAAAGAAATTTTATAAAAATAAATAAATCAGGTGCTTGCTACAACCAATTTTATTCAATATTCTATAATAGTTTTAATTAGTACAACAAGAAGATGAAATAAAAGTAATAGAAATTGAAATTAGAGGAATTTAACGTTCATTGTTTACAAATGCTTTGACTGCCTATATAGATAACCTCAAAGAATCTGTAGACAATTGATTAAAGTCAAGAAGATAGCATAGCAAATTTGTAAAACATAAGATTGATGTCCAAAAATGTTGTATTTTTATATACTAGCAGCAATTACAATATCATTCTGGCTGCTTTCTAGAGAATCCTCCATAGGTGGAGTGACCATGTAACTTATTATCCAAATAGGCAATTTTAACAATGAAAATGAAAGTATTTAACAATTAATGATAAACAACTAAGATGGAACCCTGCAAATCAAAAGAGATGGACCTTCTAATGTAGGGTTAAACACGGAAGCAGGGACAGCAGTCAGAGTGGGATTGAAATCATACAAGGGCCGGCCCAGTGGCTTAGCGGTTAAGTATGCACATTCTGCTTCGGAGGCCCGAGGTTCACTGGTTCAGATCCTGAGTGCAGAGCTACACACCACTCATCAAGCCACGCTGAGGCAATGTTCCACATAGAGCAACTAAAAAGATGTACAACTATGACATACAACTATCTACTGGGGCTTTGGGGAGAAAAAAAGGAGGAGGATTGGCAACGGATACCAGCTCAGAGCAAATCTTCCTCAAAAAAAAGGAAAAGAAAGAAAAAGAAATAATACAGATGGCTCAGCCAGGGTGGTAGCAATACTATTGGTGAGAAGTAGTCAGATACTGAATACGTTTTGAAGACAGAGTCATGAGTATTAAAAATAGACATTCTATTTTGCAAAAAATTTAGAGGGTAAAAAGACACCCAAAGTGTGAGAAGTATTTGCAACACACGTAAAAGCAAAGGATTTTTATCCAAAAGTATAAAGAGCCCTAAATAAATTTAAAGTGATAAAATGCAACCAAGGAAAAGAGAAACAGCATATATTACATAAGAGAAAACGTTTAAAAATATATTTTTTTGATGAGAACTAGATCTGCTCTCTTAGCAACTTTCAGATATGCAATTAAGTGTTATTAATTATAGTCAACACTGCATCCCTATTTTATATGAAATATTTATGTGAAGCTTTATATGAAAATATATTCAACCTTATTAGTAATCAGAAGGATGTACATTTAAAATTGACTGAGATGGATTTCCACCACCTACATGAGATTAGGCTAGCCCTCCATCCATAAAAAAATAAAATGGATAAAGTATATGAAACAATGTTTTCAGACATTGAATAACAGGCAGTCAGGGCTCTAAACCCTGAGAGAAAAGAAACAAAAGAAATGAGTCCTATGATTTTCATGCTTTTCACCCAGAGGTGTTTACCAGGCTCTGGCAACAGGAGGCAGATGCATGTAGGGCGCAGTAGTATCACTGAGCTGCCATAACTGAGAGAATTCATGGAGACGGGGGCACTTGGACTTGTGTGGCAGAATATTAGAGTAGGAGCTACATAGAGGAAGAGTTTCAGAAATCTACATAGGAGTTGGACTTCGACTAAATTCTAAGCTGCACATAGAGCTACTAAGCTGTTTGAATTTCACTGAATTCAAGAGAACAAAATAAGAATGATGGCTGAATTCTTATCATGAAAAAATAAAAGCCTGGAGTTATTGGCTTGGCAACTTTAAAGTACTGGAGGGAAACATGTCAACCTAGAACTCTAAAAGAAAATGCACACACACACCAGAAAATGAAGCTGATTATGTGTAATAGCCCCAAAACTGAAAGAACTCAAATAATCATTAACTAATTAACAGCTGCATGGGTTAACAAACTGTGGAATATCTTTATAATGGAATACTACTCTGCAATGAAAAAGAACAGGCTACTGATACACTCAACAGTATGAATAAATTTAAAAATCATGCTGAATAAACTAAGCCAAGCAAACAACACTACCTATGTATAATTCTATTCATATCAAATTCTAGAAAATGCAAGCTAAACTGTAATGATAAGTAATTCAGAGATTATCTGAGAATCATGTTGGAATTGAAAAAAAAAGCAAGAAAACCTTTGAGGGTGATGGAAACGTTCGCTACATTGATTGTGGTGATAGTTTCACGTATCTATTAGTATGTCAAAATTGGTCAAACCATGCAATTTAAATGTGGAGGTTACTATACTTCAATTAAATTTCAGTTAAGTTATAATGAAATGCAGCCACAAATTGACATTTTTAGAGAAAAAGTGCTGAGAAAATTGATTGCCAGTAAACCTGCGTTGAAAGAAACGTTACTGAAAGTTCTTCAATAAGAGGAAAATGAGTCCAGATGGGAATTCGAATCTATCAAAAGAAATGAACAGCAGCAGAAATGCTAAACACCTGTGTAAATTAAAAAAAAAATTTTTTCTTTAAAATATTTTGGCTGTTTAAAGTCAAAACTATACTAGTATATTGTCAGGTGTGTAACTAATGTAGAAATAAAATATACGTATATGGGTATCAAATAATCAATTCCATTGATTACATAGGGACCTCCCTTTGAGCAGTCAGCTGGGGGAATAAGTGCCATGTCCTGAAGAGAGAATCCTGGCAGTGCACCACAGCATCCACTAGAGTCATATTCTTTTTTTTTGGTTATTTCTTGTATAAGTTTGTTATATTGTTTCTACATACATTATACATGCTTCCTTGTAAGTATCAAATATTTCCAAATTTTAAAAATTATTTTAACAATGCAAAACAACATGATATCGGTCAGAGGAAATCAGTGTTCACTAAAAGAAATATGCACTATCCTCTACAGTGTGTACAGGGCACAAACTATAACCTGAAATATAACCAGTTAGAAGACATTATGTTTATAATTTATCACTGTAAATATGTATTCTGAAAATTAGGTACATGAAATATGAAACAATATGAGAGTTTACACATAGATATAGTAGAAAGTCTGCAATGCTACAATATATCTTACAAACACAATAAAGAATCAGAACTTCTACTCCTTACTGAATGCCATTTTGTGTGCCACTTATAATTTCACAGGTAATTTTATAAGAATCCTCATCTCCCTGGCTCCTAGCAACTTTTCAAACTCCCTTCGTTTTGCAGGCCTCCTCAAATACTCAGAGGCAAGTGTAAATAATGTGTTTTACTGACTGATGTTTTGAAATCCTATGAAGTTTAGAATAAGATTTGCTACGAAAGATACTTGGTTTAATTAAGGAATAGGTACTGCATGCGAAAGCACTGGCAATGAAATACTGAATGTCTGTGTATGCTTGATAAGCACTTTCCTCATCTGTCAAATGATTTATACTTTGCTAATGGATTTTCTCTCCACGAACAAACTCAAAGCTTGAAGTAAAGGAAAATTGCCATATATCCCCATTTCCACGATATATCTATTTCCCTGTTACTTTATTCTTAAATTGCAGATTTCAAATGTACTCACACTTATTATTTATGCTTTATGCTTGAGGTTATGTTGTGAGATTAAAGAACAAACCAGACTAGAAAACCATTATTTGTCCTTTCCCTTTAGACAGCTACTGTGAGGTTTCAAGAAAATGATGGAGCTAAAAATGGGCGGTTTTAACATTTACATAGTAGTTGTCTGAGGATCGTATACCAAATGAAAAGCTAATAAATAATCGTAGAGGAATATGATACCAAATCATGAGATAAGGCTATATTTTGTTTATTCTTTTAATTAGTATTAAACAGGTATATTTAACAAGCAATAAGGATAAATCTTAAAAATAGTTATTAAATAAAATATTCTATTCTGTCTTTCAACAGACAACCAATGTCGCTTTTTTATTTTCTTTTAGAAATATGATGGTTATATACACATATAAAATCTACATATATATATACACACACACACACATATATATATATATGAAGACATAGTCTTTTCTCCCATTTTGCATTGACAAATGCAAGCAAGTGATTCCATGGCTATGTCTGGGACTCTGATAGATGTGGGAAGTGAATAGATATAAAATAGGAAGTAACTAGACTTTAGAAAAAAAAGGGCTCAAGGCAGGCTTCTTAGTGGCATGAGGCAATTGTTTTATTTTTATTAAAAATAGTATCAAAGTAACATACACCCAAGGGCTTGTGATCCAGAGAAACAGGATCCTGCTGCAACCCCCTCACCTCCAAGGCCATTCCCCCGAGGTGATTACCTTCAAACATTTCCAGTTTTATTTCTTCTGATATTTAAGCTCTAAAACCCTATGTAATGTCTATGAATGATATCTATTGACTCCATAAAATGAAAAAATGAGAATTCAAGTTATCCCAACCTCCTCCTTGTTTCTTTTTCCCAAGCATGATAGCAGTATTATTATTTTAGGTCTTCTCTGATAGGAAAAATCTTGCATTTCTTTATTTCTGTATGCCTGTCAGCCATTTATCTCTGTTTATATTTTACATAAAGTATACTTTTATATACTTTAAAAAATTATTAGGAATATGGAAAAGATTATTTTTGCATTGTAATTGTATAATAAGTTAATTTTTTAAAAAAGCAGATACTGGGGGGCTGGGACCATTGCCTAGTGGTTCAAGTTCCACGTGCTCCACTTCAGTGGCCCGGGGTTAATGGATTTGGATCCCGGGCACAGACCTACATCATTTGTCAGCCATACTGTGGCGGTGACCCACATACAAAATAGAGGAAGATTGGCACAGATGTTAGTTCAGGGTTAATCTTCCTTAAGCAAAAAAAGAGGAAGATTGGCAGCAGATGTTACCTCAGGGCAAATCTTCCTTAGCAAAAAAAAAAAAAAAAAAAGCAGATATCTCCACAGTACATAAAAAGCCTCTTCCTCCAAACTCAGTTTTCATAAATAACGATAATACATTTGTGTATCACTTCTAAATGTTTAATATGTGTACAAACACATGAATGTTTTCATTATAATATAATTAACCAGTATTATATGGCTAGACTCTTAATTTGTTTCTGCTGATTTCCTGTTACAATCAAATTAACAATAAACATCTTTTGAAACTATATATACTATGCAAATGTATTTTTATGATAAACTTTTAGGAGCAGAAATGATTAGTCAAGTCATATATGTATTTTTCATTTTTACAGATATTTTCAAATTGCCCTCTAAAATGTGTGCTTCAAGTTATAACATCCTATCTTATACTCTCATGTCTCCTAATCAATTATTTACCTCTTTGCCCACCTGATAAGCAAAACATTTCATTACATTTTTTTTCAGCTGACATGTGTGTGTTAGTGAGGGTAAATCCCTTTTCATGTGCAAATTGTTTTTTTTTCTCTCTTTTCCTATGAACTCCCTCTTTATATCACCTGTTTCTGTTTGAATTATTTATTTTTATTTCTTTTTTCAACTGTACACATCATACTATTTTTAATTCAGGAAAATGGCAAAACTTACAAAACGAATGCTGAATGCCTATGAGAGTGTAGGGAGATGGGCCTTTTTTTCCCTTAGATATCACATATAAGAGAGATCATACAGTATTTGTCTTTCTGCCTGACTTATTTCACTTAGCATAATGCCTTTGAGGTCAATCCATGTTGTCATAAATGGCAAGATTTTATTCTTTATTATGGCTGAATAATATTCCATTTTGTGTGCTTGCACATGTGTGTGTGTATACCACAATTTCTTGATCCATTAATCCATCAATGGACATTTAGTTTGTTTCCATATATTGGCCACTGTAAATAATGCTGTAATGGACATGGGAGTGCATAGATCTTTTTGAGTTAGTGTTTTCATTTGCTTCAGATAAATACCCAGAAATGGAATGGCTGGATCATGTAGTAATTCCATTTTTAGTTTTTTGAATAACCTCCATAATTTTTTCCTTAGTGGCTGCACCAATTTACATTCCTACCTACAAAGCACAAGGGTTCCCTTTTCTCCACATCCTCACCAACACTTGTTATTTCTTGTCTTTTTGATAATAGCCATTCTAACAGGTATGAGGTGATATCTCATTGTGGTTTTAATTTGCCTTTCTTGATGATTAACGATGTTGAGCATCTTTTCATGTACCTGTTGGCCATCTGTATGTCTTCTTTGGAAAAATGTCTATTCAGATCCTCTGCCCATTTTTAATCTGAATTTTTTCTGCTATTGAATTGTATGCATCCTTTATATATTTTGGATATTAACCCTTTATCAGATATGTGATTTGCAAATACAGTCACGCACCACATAACGACATTTCAGTCAATGACGAACCATACATATGATGGTGGTCCCATAAGATTAGTACCATATAGCCTAGTTGTGTAGTAGGCTATACCAACTAGGTTTGTGTAAGTATAGTCATGATGTTCGCACAAGACAAAATCACCTAACAGTGCATTTCTTAGAAGGTATCTCTGTCATTAAGTGACATATAACTGTATTTTCTCTCATTCAGTAGGTTGCTTTTTCATTTTGTTGATGGTTTCCTTTGCTGTGCAGAAGCTTTTTAGTTTAATGTAGTCTCATTTGTTTACTTTTGTTTTTGTTGCTTTCGTTTTTGGTGTCAGATTCAAAAAATCATCACCAAGACCTATATCAAGGAGCTTACTACCTATGTTTTCTTCTAGGAGTTTTATGGTTTCAGGTCTTACATTCAAGTCTTTAATACATTTTGAGTTAATTTTTGTATATGGAGTAAGTTAATGGTTGAGTTTCATTCTTTTGTATGTGGCTGATCAGGTTTCCCCACACCTTTTATTGAAGAGACTATTCTTTCCCCATTTTATATTCTTGGCTCCTTTGTCGTAAATTAATCAACCTCCTATGCGTGAATTTATTTCTGGGCTCTCTATTCTGTTCCATCGATCTATGTGTCTGTTTTTATGCCAATACCACACTATTTTAATTACAATAGCTTTGTAATATAGTTTGAAATCAGGGAGCATGATGCCGCTAGCTTTCTTCTTCTTTCTCAAGATTGCTTTGGCTATTTGGGGTTTTATTGTGGTTCTATACAAATTTTAGGATAATTTGTTCTATTTCTGTGAAAAATGCCATTGGAATTTTGAAATGGATTGCATTGAATCTGTAGATTGCTTTGGGTGGTATGGACATTTTAACAATATTGATTCTTTCAATCCATGTGCACAAAATATCTTTCCACTTATTTGCGTCTTCTTCAATTTCTTTCATTAATGTCTTGTAGTTTTCAACATACGAATCTGTCACCTCTTTGGTCAAATTTATTCCTAGGTATTTTATTCTTTTTGATGAGATTGTAAATGAGATTGTGTCTTAATTTGTCTTTCTGATAGTTTGTTATTAGTGTATAGAAACACAACAGATTTTAGTGCATTGATTTTGCACCCTGCAACTTCACTGAGTTTGTTTATTAGTTCTAACAGTTTTTTGATGGAGTCCTTAGAATTTTCTCTATACAATATCATGTAATCTGTAAATAGTGACAGTTCTACTTCTTCTTTTCCAATTTGAACACACTTTATTTCTTTTTCTTGCCTAATTGCTCTGGCTAGGACTTCCAAAACTATGTTGAATAAAAGTGGTGAGATTGGGCATACTTGTGTTGTTCCTGATCTTAGAGGATAAGCTTTCAACTTTTCACCTTGAGTATGATGTTAGCTGTGGGCTTGTCATATATGGCCTTTATTATGTTGTGACACGTTCCCTCTATACTTACTTTGTTGAGAGTTTTTATTATAAATGGATGTTGAATTTTGTCAAATGTTTTCTGCACCTATTAAGATGATCATATGATATTTATTCTTCATTTTGTTAATGTGGTTTATTACATTGACTGATTTGTGGATGTTGAACCATTCTTGCATCCCTGGAATAAATCCTGCTTGATCATAATGTATGATTGTTTTAATGTATTGTTGAATTTGATTTGCTAGTATTTTTTGAGGATATTTGCGTCTATGTTCATCAGGGATATTTACCTGTAATTTTCTTTTCTTGTGGCATTCTTGTCTGGTTTTGGCATCAAGGTCATGCTGGTCTCATAAAATGAGGTTGGAAGAGTTCCTTGCTGTTCTATTTTTTGGAAGAGTTTGAGAAGGATTAGTATTCTTTGGATTTTTGGTAGAATTCACCAGTAAAGCTGTCTGGTCCTGGAGAGTTTGTTGGAAGTTTTTGATTACTGATTCAATCTCCTAACTAGTAATTGGTCTGTTCAGATTTTCTATTTGATCATGAGTAAGTCTTAGTAGTTGTCTGTTTCTAGGAATTTATCCATTTCTTCCAGGTTGTCCAATTTATTGGCATACAATTGTTCATAGGAGTCTCTTATGATCCTTTGTATTTCTGTGGTATCAGTTAACATCTCTTTCATTTCTGGTTTTGTTTATTTGAATCCTCTTTCTTTTTCTTGGTGAGTCTAGCTAAAGACTTGTCAATTTTGTCCATCTTTTCAAAGAAGTAGCTGTCAGTTTCCTTGATCTTCTCTATCGTCTTTTTAGTCTATATTTCATTTATTTCTGATCTAATCTTTATTTCCTTCCTTCTACTAACTTTGGGCTTCATTTGTTCTTTTCTAATTCCTTGAGGTGTAAAGTTAGTTTGTTTATTTGAGACTTTTCTTGTTTCTTGAGATAGGCATTTATTGCTATGAACTTCCCTCTTAGAATTGCTTTTGCTATATCCCACAAATTTTGGTATGATATATTTCCACTTTTATTTGTCTCAAGGTCTTTCTTGATTTCTTCTTTGACTCACTGGTTGTTCAATAACATGTTGCTTAATGTCCACATATTTCTGAATTTTTTATTTTTCTTCTATAAGTAATTTCTAGTTTCATAACTGAGGTTGAAAAAGATGCTTGATATGATTTTAATCTTCTTAAAGTTATTAAGACTAATTTGCATTCTAACATATGATCTATCCTGGAGAATCTTCCATGTGCACTTGAGAAGAATGTGTATTCTGTTGCTTTTGAGAAGAATGTTTTGTATATAGCTGTTAAGTCCGTCTGGTCTAATGTGCCATGTAAGGCCAACGTTTCCTTATTGATTTTCTGTCTAAATGATCTATCCATTGATGTAAGTGGAGTATTGCAGTCTATTTCTCCCTTTATGTCTGTTCATATTTGCTTTATATATTTAGCTGCTCCTACGTTGGGTGCATAAATATTTACAAATAATATATCCTCTTGATGGATTGACCTCTTTATCATTATGTAACACTCATCTTTGTCTCTTATACAGTCTTTATCTACTTTGTCTGATAAAAGTAGAGCAACTCCAGCTTTCTTTTTGGTTTCCATTTGCCTGAAATATCTTTTCCATCTCTTGACTTTCAGTGCATTTGTGTCTTTACATCTGAAGTGAGTCTCTTGGAGGCAGCATATAGATGGGTCTTGTTTTTTTAATCCATTCAGCCACTTTATGTCTTTTGATTGGATAATTTAGTCCATTTACATTTAAAGTACTTATTGATAGATATGTACTTATTGCCATTTTTCAAATTGTTTTCTGGCTGATTTTGTAGTTCCTCTCTGTTCCTTTCTTCTTCTCTTGCTCTCGTCCTTTGTGGCTTAATGACTTTCTTTAGTGGTATGCTTATATTTCTTTTTATTTATCTTTTGTGTATTTACTATAGGTTTTTGCTTTGTGATTGCCATGAGGCTTACATATAACAACTTATAACAGTATATTTTAAGTTGACAACAACTTAAGTTTGATCCCATTCTAAAGCTCAACACTTTCTTTTTTTTTTTCAGGAGGATCAGCCCTGAGCTAACATCCATGCCAATCCTCCTCTTTTTGCTGAGGAAGACTGGTCCTGAGGTGACATCTATTGCCAATCCTCCTCCTTTTTCTTCTTTTTTTTCCCTTTTTCTCCCCAAAGCCCAAGTAGACAGTTGTATGCCATAGTTGCACATCTTTCTAGTTGCTACACGTGGGATGCCGCCTCATCATGGCCAGACAAGCAGTGCATCAGTGTGCGCCCGGGATCCAAACCCAGGCCACCAGTAGCAGAGCAGGCGTACTTAACCACTAAGCCATGGGGCCAGCCCCACTAAAGCTCAACATTTTTATCCCCCCTATTTTATGTTTTTGATGTCACATTTTACATCTTTTTATCTTGAGTATCCCTTAACTAATTATTATAATCATAGTTATTTCTACTACATTTGTCTTTTAGCTTCCACTGTAGCTTTATAAGTAATTAATCCACTATCTTTACTATATATTTACCTTTCCAGTGAGATTTATTCTTTCATATATTTTCTTGTTACTAATTAGCACCCTTCTTTTCAGCTTAAAGAAGTCCCTATAACATTTCTTGTAATGCCAGTTTAGTGATGATGAATGCCTTTAACTTTTGCTTGTCTGGAAAACTCTTTATCTTTCCTTCAATTATGAATGAACTTTGCCAGGTAGAGTATTTTTGATTGGAAGTTTTTTCATTCAGCATTTTGAATATATCATACCACTCTTTTCTGGCCTACAAAGTTTCTGCTGATAATCTTGTAGGGGTTCCCTTGTATGTAACAAGTTGTTTTTCTCTTGCTGCTTTTAATATTCTCTTCTTGTCTTTAACTTTTGACATTTAAATTATGTCTTCGGGTGGGTATTTAAAATCTCTACTTTTATGAAACATATTAAGATTTATTTTTATATTTAAGAATTACTCCTTTGTGCAATACATTGGCTACAAATAATTTTCAGGTATCTTTCATGGTTTTTCTGTCATGCAGATTTTTAAAAATTTGTTTTGATATTTTGAGTCTTTCTTCCTAAACCTAGTTCTGCATCATTTTAGAAATACTCTGTGAGTTATCTTACTTTAAGCATCTGAATTTTTTCATAATAGCCCGATGTTTTCATTAATTTTATTTTAAATTTTTAATTCCAACAGAATTTTTAGTATATTTTATGTTTCCCTCCAGAATTATTTTCAAATTTATATTTTCTAACTTGACTGCAGTGTTCTTCTAAGTGCCTGAATCTTTACAAAGACCCCCAAATGTTATTGATGCTGTTTTATTTTATTTTTATCTACTCGTCCTTTAAAGCTTCAGAGTTCCTTGGGACTGTGTTTCCAAAGAATTTTTGTGAAATTTTCTTGTTTCTTGTAAAGCAAATCTCTTTTGTTTCTCAATCTTCAGCTTTTCTTCAACATGATTACTGCACCTCAATTTTCTTTTATCAATCCGTCATTTCTTCTTTATACACATTTTCATTGTGAATCAAGTTGCTCTGCTGTCTCTTATCCTGAGTTTACTCATATTCTTCCAATGAGTTTCCTTTTTGCCTATGTTAATCAGTTTTGTTTACTTGCATTCAATGAACCCTAACTGATAGAGTTCTCCTTACTTTCACCAATAGATGTTAAAATAATCTTATCATATCTTAAGCTAGAAGTTTGCTTGGCATTTTCCTACCTGTGAATGTATCCCGTAGGCCCACTGCTTTAACATACCTGTATTAATGTGAGTTACCGATTGAAGTGAGAGCTTGCAAGTTTTTTCTCAAAATGACCACCAGTTTCCATTAGAATAACAATTTAAATTCAATTGTGCCACTTGCCTTAAATTATCAGTTTATAAAATGTAAGTCTGTGAGTCCAATCACTTTCTCATGGGACTTTCAGATAGGGGCCATTTCAGCAGAACCAACATTGAAATCCTTACTTCCATGCCTCAAAACTTTCCTTCTAACCCTCATAGTCCCAGGTGGTATGCAAGGGAACATGAGGAGAATCATCTCTGAGCATGAAGCAGTGGAGACACATTCATCTTCTCTCATCTACAACCTCCTTCTCACAATAGTTTCTACCAAGTTTGGGCCTGATGGATGCCCTTGTTTACAAGTGGGAGAATCAGTGACGCAGGAGAGTGCTGCTCTGTTTTGGAAAAAGAAACAGGAGAGAGACAATGTAGTTGATGGGGGAGTACCAGGGGACCAGTGGAAGATTATATTTCCCTGCCCCCATTCAGTTTTGTAATTTATAGTTTTTCCTGGCAATCAAATGGACAAGTATGACTTAAATTACCCTGCATATACTCCCAAAGAGGGTTATGTGCTAGGTGAATGAAATCCCAGAGACATTGTGTAAAACACAAACCGAGATCTGAAAGAAGGCAAAGAGAAAAGGCCTCAATAAGTGTTCTCATATATGTAGACTAAGCTGTGCACGGTAAACTGACGACTATAAATCCATGAGACAGTGTTTGTGTAGCTGCCTCACAGCTGGAACTAGTAATGTTGGAAGGAATTAATGGAAGAGACTAGATTATATTTGATTTTGAGGTATTTGTGAACAGAAAATCCATTCACATCTAGAAGTTTGTTGTCTCAGATAACAATATCTGTCACATGTGGAAAATATATACCCCTACGTACTTCCTCCAGCTTTAGATGAGAATTTTTCTGATTGTTGTATGAATACAAACTACATAGCTCTCTTCTAGAAAACTTTCCCTAGGCTTCTCTATTTGTGAGACAATGAAAGTAAACACTTAATGTTTATTGAGCAGGATTTATGAAGCTGTCAGTGAACTGACACATGGCAATAAAACGTATTGTAGCTGGAGTCTAGCTAATCTGCAGCTGAATGAATTACACTAATTCTGGTGCTTGCATATTCATGCTATGGAAATAGTTCTTGTAACAGATTTCTTCATTGTCTGCAGGTGCCACAGCGTGGTTAGAAGTAGAGTTAATTGCACTCCAGGACATGTGGGAATTCACACGTCCATAGAGTTGGCTTGTTTTCTGGAAGAGTATTCATGATTTGTGTGAGGAAGCCAAAACACCCATAATTAAATTATCACAACTGCAAACATTTAACTTTTGAGAAGACATTCGAAATAGAGATAGGAATTTCTCTCTATTATGTTAATATGGGAATTTTTATCTTAATCTATGTTCCAATTAACACATACACTTACGTTCCAAGTTTAATGTCACTTGATAAAATGAAAGTGTTGGTTATATCACTAGAGTCAAGTTACTGTACATGCATAGCTGCTATACCTCCTAGCTAAATGAGATTACCTAGTTCTGTAAGCTTAATTAGAAGAGATGTTTTCCCTTATGGGGCATATTAAAAGCAAAGTGTTTTATTTACTTCAGCAGAAGGTACATTAGGGGATCTGTGAAAGGAGAGAGAAATTAATCATAAAAAACATGCACACCCAATTTTCTTATTGTGACCCAGTATACACAGCTGCAATGCAGGATTCGGTTGAACAAAAATGTGCCAAGTCTCTGGATTTTGCATTGGTTAATGATTAAGGAATTGCCAGTGTTTTTGGTTTTTTGGATTATTTTAAAATAATGGCTCTATTTTCATCTAAGTCCCTTCTGTTTCTTTGTTACAGCTCTACCTTGCCTTACAGAGATTTTTCTCTGGACGATTCAGACTTTTAGTCTTTTGTTCAGTAACAGCAACTATTTTGAGGACTCTATTGGTAGATCAAGGTATTAGATACAGGGAAACAAAGATACGATAAGATTTATTGTAATATTATTAATAGAATAAATTTAATAAGATGTATAAAAAGTATGTTTAGGTATTTATAGACAAATAGAAAAATCAGTATCTTATGCTATCTTGGGAAATTAAATCATGTTTTCAGGAAAAGGTGACACAAGGGCTGAATTTTGAAGGAAAAAAGGTATTAACTTCTACACAAACAGAAAATGTTACATTTATTAGAATGATATCATTGTTAAAATGATGGAGATTTAAGGTGGTAAACTATGGAAAAGTATAAGCATGATGATATTGTGCTGGTGAGGGATGTGTTTAGGGTTAAAGCAGGGAATAATATGGGAGAGAGACCAGAATAAATACTAGGCCGTAAATCTCATGCTAATGCATTTGAAAGGGATGCCAACAGTGAGTTTGAAGGATTTCTAAAAGAAAAGTCTGCAAATCTCTTAAATCTACAAATCTCTCTGACAACTGTGTGGAGGTATTTGAATAAGGAAAAGAGGAGGGAGGAGCATCAGTATTGGATCCAGGCAGATGAATTAGGAGAAGAGATTTAACATCCTAAGTGTTTGAATTGTAACATAAATGTGAAAATGTGTAGAGTTACTGTTTTAGTTTCTGGTGACAATGCATTTTATACACTGTGGTGCAAAATATGAATTAATATAATTAATATAGTTTTTGATGTAACACATTAATATCATATGATTAACGGCTCTAATAACTGTTCTCTTTTTTGCCTAAATATACTCAGATGCAAAGTAGATATCCAGTGTGCTTAAATTTTTATTTAACTTCCTGAGTTATAAAGGAAAGTTTTTATTGTTTTTCAAAGGAATTTAAATGTATAAATTATGTGAATGAGGAAATATTGCTTGTAAAAACACTTGACCATAACGTAGAACTTCCTAGTACAGTCATAAATTTCAGTTTTCAGTTTAAAATTTCAATTTTAAATAAGAACTTTTTAGTGAAGAAAGTAATACAAATACGTTGTAGAACAGTTGGAAAATAAATATGATTTTATAATAAATAAAATTGCCTTCACCGATGTCTTTCTCTTCTGAGGTCTCACATTTTGTTAGGATTTTGAATTCTGGGAGAAGACTCTTTCAGATATCTATGACACTAACTTCGTGTTTGATATACTGTGTACTATGCAATGTTGTTTACTTAAAAATGAAGCAATATAGGAGCACAAAATTATCATTGAGTATATAAATATAGATAAATATATTAAAATATTAATATGTAATATAAATATAGCATGTGTAATGTATTATAATACAAATATACTTGTTCATATTAACATACATTACATATATATTTAAATATATGTACACATTTTCAAAATGAAAATCAACCTCAAGTGAGTGTATTTTGTGTGACATAGACTAGAACTCATAGTAGCACAGAAGTTCTTAATTTTATTTTGAATATAAGTTGCAAACATTTTCTTTGGGGAGTAATGTTAACCTCTGAGCATTACTGGAGCAGACTCCTAGAAACTAGTGTTATAGGGAGATTCTATCTATATGATTATTACAAAGCAAACATTTTAAAGTGCAGAACATATATAAACAAGTCACACAAAAATATTTTACCTCGTTTGTTCCTCTCATAGCTTGTTTTCTGCAATATCATATAATATTGACTCTTTCTTCAAGAGAAACTCAAAGCAAAATATATGTCATATATTTACAGTGATATGTCACTAAAACATACATATCTATGACTAATTTTTAAATATTTCATTGAAGATAGTTTTTTCCAAAATCTTATTTCTTCATTTTGGGGGCAGTTTATTTGATGGCTGAACATTCCTCCTTGAGTTATAAACCCTCAAAAAACTTTGAGGCAATGCAGTGAATATATTTAATTTTTTGGAACAATATTCCTTGAAATACCTTGATTTAGTATCAGTTACTCTAAAGTTCTAAACAGGCAGACCAACAAACTGTTTAAAAGATACACAGATAAACCATTAAGCATTATTAGAGAGTGCAGCAGTTTACTTCATTTTATTGAAAGTTTGAAACATTTATTTTTTTATTCTGCATATATTTATTGAGCATCACCATTTTGTGCTAGGAACTGTTATAGATATTTGGGATACACATCTGTGAAAAAAACTGCTAGAAATGCCTACCATTTTTGAGAGTTTCATCTCAAATTCATACAAATCTCTTACACGTGTAGAAGAGATTTTGTAACTATTTACTATAATTTAAATAGCATCTTAGAAATTTATTATTCATTGGCTCTTATAAGACTTTATTTGTTTTTCTTTAAAGCCCCATGGTTTCTAAAAAGGCCATAATGCCATTACAACATCCATTTTACTTTGTAACTACAAAGCCATATATCTCCTTTGGACATTTCTAATTTAATACAGGCACTTTACTTTTATCACACTATTTTTGTAATTAACTTTTATTGAGTTCATTTTCATCATGTTACTTAAGATTGTTTAATTAAAATATTTGTTTGAGTCATTAAAACAAATGAGAGATAGGCAATTAAAATGTTCATTTTATTCTGCCACAAATGTACCGTAATTAGTGGCTCAGTTATGGGTTGATCGATCTGCTGTTAGGGCCAGTACCACAGAGAAATTTGTTATATTATTTCTGTATTAGTTCCAACTAAATATATAATATCATGCTTACTGTATATACATTTTTATTTGAAAATATGTTTCTTATCTCCAAGACAGACGTTATTTGGATTTGCCATTTTATGCTCAATAATCTTACCTTTCCTCCAAAATCATTCTTTATAATTGTGTAGGTTTTATGTTTGATAATTAATGGCTAAAAATTTACCTAAAACTGATCACTTAAAAAATTAACCATTAACTATTTTAATTTTATCAAAAGTACTTCATCTTTGCCGTTTTCCACATAGTTTCTTTCAAAAGTTAATTCATTCCAGCAGAGCTTTAAAATGTGTGTGCAAATACATGTGTACAAGTATGTGATATGGGTTTAATGTCAGTTTCTTTCTTTCTTTTTTTTTTTTTTTGTGAGGAAGACCAGCCCTGAGCTAACATCCATGCTAATCCTCCTCTTTTTGCTGAGGAAGACTGGCTCTGAGCCAGCATCTATTGCCGATCCTCCTCCTTTTTTCCCCCAAAGCCCCAGAGGATATTTGTATGTCGTAGTTGCACATCCTTCTGGTTGCTGTATGTGGGACACAGCCACAGCGTGGCCGGAGAAGCGGTGCGTCGGTGCACGCCTGGGATCCGAATCCGGGCTGCCAGTAGCGGAGCGCGCGCACTTAACCGCTAAGCCACGAGGCCGGCCCTAATGTCAGTTTCTTAATAAAGAATTCTTCTATCAAGTGATAAAGTATTGTGAATTCAGAGGATCCTCAATATTTTCATCTACTTTGTTAACTCAAATCGTCAGATGTATATCCCCATATTCCTTGGAAGATTCAATCATTTCTTTTTCTTTAGAATATTCTTCTTACCTGGCTTCTGGGACACCACATACTCCTGAATTTTCTTTTTTGCAGTTGCCACTAATGGCATGCCTTGACACGAAATCCAACAGCTTGGTGTGAAGAAGATCACAGAAATATAGAGATGTGTGACTGTGCAGCTATGAGTAAATCCCTTTCTTGTTATGAGAAGAAAGGGAGTTTGTTGTTACATCCTTAGGTATCAATGTGACTCTGCTTCTGGCCTAATGCTATAAAATCCAGAGCTCCTGGTTCCTTGGCTCCTGCAACCTAGGAAGTTCCTCATTCCCTGTAGACTTTGCCCTGCCTGTTTGATCAGATATGTATCATTATAAAGAATTGGAGCATCACAAGGGAAATTCTGTATCCCCTGATTTACATTCTTATTTTGAATTTCCTCTACACTCAGTGTTTGCTGGTTTAAGAGTAAAAGTGAAAGCAACAGTAAATCAACTCTGAGTCACCATTCCCTCCGTAGTCTATTCTGCATTGTCTCTTCTTCCTCTGGCATAGTTTACAGCTCCTTCTCAGGTTACTTTGCTAGACCTTTTTCATGTCCCCCAACTCTCAGTATTGGAGCTATAGCAAGGCATCTAAATAATCCCTGAATGATATCATCCAACACCATGACTTTAATGTCTAACCCGAACCTTGACCTTAAAAGCTAGCATAATATATCCAATGCCTTCTTGACATTTCCACTCAGATATTTATCAAATGACTCAAACTTAATATTTGTAAAAGTCAACTTTGATTCCTCTCTCACTTCAATGATGCTCCTCCTCAATGTTTCCAATTCAGTAAGCAATGATACCATTTACCCAATTGTTCAAGGCAAGTTCCTTAAACTTATCTCATATTTATTTTTTCATTCTCACACCCTAACCCTAAACATCTGTAAACTGTTCTACCCAATTAGCATACACATCTTATATCTAACCATTGTCACCAACATCACAACCACTCTTGTACAAGCCACCATCATATACATTCTGGTCTACTCTAATATTTTCCCAAATGATCCCATCCTTTCCACCCTTGGGCCCTACAGTAAGTGTTCCATATAGCATCCAAGATGACTCTTTAAACAAATGTATATCTGATTATGTTTCCTTGCATAAAATCTTCCAATCATTTTCATTACACTTAAAATATAATCTGAAGTGATTATTTTGACATACACGGGCTGCACACAACCTGATCCCTGGCTAACTTCTTCTTGACTCACTGCCTTCTAATCACACAGAACTCTTTGCTGATCCTATAACTCTTACCAAACACTGTTCCACCACAGGAATTTTTTACTTACTATTTCATTTTCCTAGAACTCGCTTCTTCTATATATCTAGAGGTCTAACTCGTTCTCTTCAACAACTTTTTATTTCAAAGACATTTCTTTAGTCAAACATTTCATAATTATACCATCTAAAAATGCCATATCCCTATCACCATCTATCCCTGTTCCCTGCTTTATTTTTCTTCATAGTACAAGTCACTAAGCAAAATTATATAGTAATCTTTTCACCGTCTGTTACTAGTCACGTAAATTAAGATTGCACATAGTAGATATCCAATAAAAATTATTCAATGCATGAATATACTATTTTTATAATTATAGAGTAAATTGTGGGAATAGTAAAGATTATTATTTCTGTAATATTTGCAATAACCTGCTGGTTTTTCTATCCTCTGTAATGTGTCATAACAAATCACATTTATAACATGGTAGCATCAATGGTAATAAAAAGAAAACTATATCATTAATATCTGTAATTTCTGAAAACATTTTTACAAGTTGATTAAAAATCATTAAGAGACCTGAACAGACACCTCGTCAAAGGAGATTTACAGATGGGAAATAAGCATTTGAAAAGATGTTCAACATCATATGTCATTAGGGAAATGCAAATTAAAACAATGAGATACCACCATACCCCTATTAGAATGGGAAAAATCCACAACACTGACAACACCAAATACTGGCAAGGATGGGGAGCAACGAGAACTCATTCACTGCTGGTGAGAGTGCAGAATGGTACAGCCACTTTGGAAGACAGTTTGGCAGTTTCTTATAAAACTAAACATACTCTTACCATATGATCCAGAGATCATACTCCTTGGCATTTACCCAAAAGAATTGAAATTTATGTTTACATAAAAACCTGCACAAGGATGTTCATAGCAGCTTTATTCATAATTTCCAAAACTTGAAAGCAACAAAAATGTCCTTCAGTAGGTGAATGGATAAAGAACCTGTGGTACATCCACACAATGGAATATGAATCAGTGCTAGAAAGAAATGAGTTATCAAGCCATGAAAATAAATGAAGGAACCTTGAATGTATATTATTAAGTGAAAGAAGCCAATCTGAGAATGCTACATACTGTATAACTCCAACTATATGACATTCTGGAGATGGCAAAACTATAGAGAGTAAAAAGATCAGTATTTGCCAGGAGTTGGGAGGAGGGAGTTATAAATAGGCAGAGCACAGAGGGTTCTTAGGGCAGTGAAACTACTCTGTATGAAACTATAATGGTGGGTACATGTCATTATACATTTGTAAAAGTCCAAAGAATGTACAACATGAAGAGTGAACCCTAAGCAGACTGTGAACTTTGGATGATAATGATGTGTCAATGTAGGTTCATTGTAACAAATGTACCACTTGGTGGAAATGTTGATAGTGGGGGTAAGTGCATATGTGAGGGTAGGAGCCACTCAATTTTCCACTCAATTTTGCTACAAACTAAAACTGCTCTAAAAAATAAAGTCTACTTAAAAAAATACCTTGAAAATAATGCGATATGGTAGTAAAATTCCCTACTTCCAAAGTCATGGCGTCCCAAACAAAGGGAAGCAGGAACTTTTATTTTGGTTGGGGAATGAATATTCAAAAGGGAGAGGTGGTATTCTCTTGCACAGGCTCAGTTGGAGACCATGCTTCCACCTAATGAGCTCTAAGTTCCTCCTGGAGAGATCTTTGCATTAAAAATAAGGCAAACGTCATGGGCATAGCTCTTGTGGTGAGGCTTGGTCAGTTTCAGGTTGGTTGGTGGTTACATTTCCCTTGAATTTCTCGCTTGGTCAGTTTCAGAATGGTTGGCGATTACATCTCCTTAACATACGAAAGGAAAAGAAACTACTAGGAAAAATAGTTAACTGCTTCTAAACTCCCTTTGAGTTTCTCAAGGCGCCTAGTCAGTGACACTTAGGAAATGAGTGCAGAAAAGGGAAGTCTAAAAAAATAACTCTATCTTTTATCCAGAAAAGCTGTTGGGAACATATGGAAAGTAAGGTACAAACAAGGGTGCTTTGTGGTGTAGATGACAATGTGTAATACATCTTTGAGAGATTTTCTTCCAGCTTTGTTTTAGAACACAGCACACATCAGTTGAAGTGGGGACTAAGTAGAAATGAGTGGCGTTTGGCACATCCAAGATTTTGCATCTGTGAACTCTCAGACATATCTCCCTCAGCAGGCAAGAGCTCTCTTCTCTAAGAAGCACCAGAGAAGCAGTAACCAATCACTGAAGAGACCCAGCAGCTTGGGAGAAAACCGCACAGTCTCAATAGAAATTTGCACCAGGAATATGCCCAGGGCAATATAGCAGAGGAAAATGGGAGTGGACTTATTTGTAAGCACAGGTACGACTCCTGAGAGAGTATCAGAAATATTGTTCATGATCATTGGAGGAAAATGGAAGTCCTGAATGTACACGTGAAAGAAACGAGCTAAAAAATATTGACTTTATTATTCACAAATGTAATGTGTACAAATATACTGATGAAGCTACAGAATTCCAAGTTACCCAAGTGTCTAGCCATACTTTTGTTGAACTGCAGGGAATTAAAAATCTAATTAAGATAATTTCCCATGAAGATCCTTCTCCCATATCTTTCCTATGGAGCAAAAGGCTTAGAATACGGAGGTGATGGGTAAGGCGACATAAACAGTCACCCTATGGCAATAGTAAACAACAAACGCAGTTATAGAAAAAGAAATAGAAAAAAAATTTTTTTTAAGCTAGGAATATGTGCTGGACCCAGAACTACAGCTGGGGTAAGAGCAGGAACAAAGAGAAGGACATATATTCAAGACCCAAGGGCACAGTGCCCGCCTAAGACTGAGGCTTAACCAGAACAATGTAGAACGCCCCTGCACCCTCGCTCTCAACCAGGCTGACAAACAGAGTGCAATAAATAAGAGTGAAATACTGCATTGAGAGTTACAGAGCTGCACAGAGGGGAGATTTTTACTGGTGAGTGGAGCAGGGACAGAGAAAAATCCTCTGGCCAGCCAGTCTCCACCCTAACACAAGGTATTGAGGAATTTGAAACTAGTAAAAGAGTCCTAATACAAATAGGTTATTTTTGTTAATAGACATACTTAAAATGATATTAAATACTGAGAGATATGAAATCTAATGGTCACTATGAGTATGGCACTAAATTCTTCTTATTTAGTAGACTTTGCCTTTAAATAATTGGGTATGCATTAAAATATACTTCTCTGAAAATCATTAGCATAATTTTAATACAAAGTAAGCAATTAAAATTTAAAGAGTACCAACAAAGATTGACTTTATGCATGTTTTAAATGTATAAAATTTATATATATATATATAATTTGATGTTACAGGCATTTTTTAAATTTAGTATTAAAACACAATACTGAAAAAATGATAGTAACTTATAACAGCTCCAAAAGAATGAAACATATGGTCTCACCTTCAAAAGTCCAATTATAATATAAAAAACGTTACTTTTCATCCAAATAAATGAGTATCTAACTTTTCAATAAACAAAATAACCCTTCAACATTTCTATTATGGGTCTTTAAAATATATTGAGTTTATTCTTATATGTTTTTAACAACTTTAGCCGTTAGTACTTTCTTCTTTCCACATATACCCTTTGTTATTATGTATCAGTAATGCAATAGTGATGAAAATCTTTTTGATGATGGTGAGAAGGGACATAGTAATAAATAACAGGTATTACCTACTTATTATGTGCTAGGTAGGAATCTATTTGCTCCTCTTTTTTTTTGTTTTTTTGTGAGGAGATCAGCCCTGTGCTAACATCCGCCAATCCTCCTCTTTTTTTGCCGAGGAAGACTGGCCCTGGACTAACATCCGTGCCCATCCTCCTCCACTTTATATGGGACACCGCCACAGCATGGCTTGCCAAAGCAGTGCGTCGGTGCACGCCCGGGATCCGAACCAGCGAACCCCGGGCCGCCGCAGCGGAGCGCGCGCACCCAACCGCTTGTGCCACCAGGCCGGCCCCTATTTGCTCCTTTTTTTTTACCTCAATTCTCACAAAATTCTCTAACCTCAGCACTCTATTTAATCCTCATTTTGTAGGTGAGGGAACTTGCCTCAAATAATGGAAATAGAGAAGGTTGGAGCCAGAATTTAAATTCTGAGTACAAAGTACACACTTTTACATATTGACCTTCTTGAATTCCTGAGAATAAAATGTAAAAGGATTCTAGAATACCTAGGCTTAGATCATCATTTAATCATTTAATCCAGGTCCATTTTCCTCATTGTAAGATGAACTATATAATTATAACTGCTTCCTTTTCAGGACCATTATAAAAATTAAACGATGTGGTAGCTGGGAAAGGTGTTGTATAAGCTGGTAATTGGTATACATACGAGCTTGTACCCATTTATTATACAATATCAAGTTGTCCCAGTCTGTTTTGGTTGGGTTATCAATTCCAGTTGGCTCAACTATTGGAGAAATATGAAAATAATTAGTATTTCTGGAAAATTGACTGGAATTTAATATTTAATTTTTTTAAATAAAAATAAGGTTTGATTTTCAAGTATAACTGTTAGTTAAATCGATAGCTCAGATTTACATGTTTGCTTTACTTATTGTTATATTATAAGAATGCGGAAATCAGAAAAAGGAAAAAATAATTTAGACATAATGAAAAGGGCATTATTTCTTATGCATTTTAAAGATTAATTGAAAAAAGGGCACATCAGTTAAAAATAAATTAACTCATTCCTATTCATTAAAGATTGAAAGAGAATTACAATCATGAGCTCTTTATTATTCATAAATGCCTTTAGCTATGGTGACAAAAATTATATCAATTTAAAATGCAATTAGACGTAAACACATTGCATTCCATACTCCATAGTTCTCTAGTTTGTATTAGTAAGTGCATGGATTTTTTTCTCACTGAAGCAAATTGGATAGTCAAAAATGTGACTTGTATTGTGCTTTCATCTCCCTATCATCAAATTGTGTCAGCAATGCATATAAGAAAACTTTAGACTCTAAAGTCATACACAAGAATTAATTAACAGTCTATGTCATTAATTAAGGGGGGGAGGTTACGTATAGACATTTGTGAGTGATTGTGCCTCAGGTAATTCTGCCTGATAACCATAGAGGGGACGTCACAGATGCACAGAGAATGGCAGAAAGGAAGGCTGAAATTTCCTAAACTGAGTGACCAAAGCAACCCTGGGACTACCTACTGTACATGTACATGCAATTTATAACACTTTTACTTGGGTATTTATTTTCTTCTAGGTAGAAAAATCTCTAATTCATGCTTTCCATTTCCCTTCCTTAGTAATTGTCCACTAGTAAATATAAAACCCCCTAGTATTCAAGGATAACTGATATATGATATTGACTAATTGAGAAAAGGAACTGTGTGTGTGTGTTGTGGGGAGAGAGTGGGAATCCACCTCTGCCCTTTCTCTTAAGGTTCTTATGGCTGGCCAAATAATCAACAAGACAGGTTAGCAGGAGAAAATAACACCAAGTTTAATAACACGTATACATGGGAGAAACTCAGAAATGAGCAACTCATCCCTCTGTCTAAGCTGCTTGCTTAAGTATTGTAGCTAAAGGCGAAGAAGGTATTGGGGGTGGGTAATGGTCTGGGTCTCCAGAGGGCAAGAAGACAATTCTTTTCAGAGTCATCTATAGATAATGTGGTCAGGGAGAGATAGAGTTTTTTGATAAAAGGGGCTTGGTGCCCCTCCCATTGTAACATCTATTCCACATTATCATTACAGCCATCATGATAATAACTCCTTCCTGAAACAGATCTTTTGTTTTAAATTCTTTAGGCAGTTTGGGAGGAGAAACTCAAATATTCTTCCTGAGTTTTCTGAGTCTTGATTGTCTTCAGCTGGAAATAATCCGCATACCAGAGTGCTGTTTCCTGGGGTAACTTGCCCTGAGCACCATCAGTGTACATGTACATGCATTTGTAGAGCGACATGAGTATTCCAGGAAGTGAATACAATATATAAAACCACTCAGAGGTAGAAAAAAAATTAGATTCAAGAAAAGAATAGATGGATGTAGGTAGTGTTGCTAGAGATCTGTATAGGGGCAAGGTTATGTTGAGCAGTACAGACCACTATAAGGATTTTGTTCTTTACCCTAAGAGTAATTGGGTGGTGGTGATGGTGGTGGTGTTTAAACCATTTTGAATGAGGCATTTGAGTTTGCTTTTTTGATACTATGTGAGACAGAATTAGAGGGTGAGACAAAAGTAAGTGAGAGTAAGCCAGGTAGTAGTAGACTTTTAGTTGTCCTGGAAAGAAATGAAAGAGTCTTGGGGCAAGAATTCTTGGAGATTGTGAGGATTTGAGCATAAGGGAGAGGGATGTACCAATTTAACCAACAGTTCCCTGGCATGGGGAGCTGGGTGCTATTTCCAAAAACAGAGAACAGTGGAGAAAGACAAGCATTCCTTCCTTTCTTCCTTATTTCTTTCCTTCCTTCCTTCCTTCCTTTGTTGCTTTCTCTCATCTTTCTTTTTCTTGATGAGGAGTGTGATCATTGAGAATTCTACTTTTCACATGATGCATAACTGAGACTTCTATGGGGACTCCAGGAGAAGATGTTAATTAGCAGTTGTGTGTAGGGGTATGAATCTATGGAAATAGGTTTGGCATGAAACTATGAGCAGATTATGATACTTAAAACCATAGGAGTGGTTGCTAACAAATGAAATAGGCCGTATCTTGAAAGGACAACACCTTTGAAATATCCTAGAAAAGTTCAAAATGAAGACTGAGTTGGGATTACAGAGGGAGAAGAAACCTAGGAAAGTGTGATATCACAGACCTCAGCTATTTCAAGGAGGAAGAACTCATCGGTATTGATTGCTGTTGACATTAAGATAAGGACAACTGCCTACACAGTGTAGAAACATAGTCATTATTAACCAGCCTTGTGAGAACCATTTCAGAGGACAGCGTAGGCAGATGCCAGATCAGACTGAATTAAGGAGAAAGGGAAAAAAGTATCAATACGTGCAGGAAGTGCAAAAAAATATATCCAGCATTGTTCTGAAAGGGAAAATTAAGATAAGGTGATATTGCTAGGGAACTTAGAATACTATAAGATTTATGAGAATTTATGTTTTACACTTTTATTAAATGAGGAAAACTAGAGCAACCTCCTATGCTGCTGAGAAGACAGGGCATTAGGAGAATTGCAGATACAGGAAAATAGGAGGGGCACTCAGCGTCTTTTGAATGTTTGGATGGTGGGGTGAGGGATTGACAGGAGGAGAGAAATTTTCTCCATTTGAACAGCTAACGAGTACACATGTAGATACAGCTTTTGTTTGTTTGTCTAGATTTGGAGACAGTATTTAGAGAGCTCTGTTTCCTCTGTGCGTTATGTAAGCAAGGTCAATCACTAAGAGTGAGAGTCAGAAGGGATGCAGATATTTTTAAGAAAAGAGAAGAAAATTTGTAATTGCTATTTCAGGGAAAGTGCAGTGAATACACCAAAAATAACAGGAAAAGGTAATGGAGTGTTGAACACCAAATTGAGATTTCTTATGATGAACTGAAGAGGCACTAATTCATTCTACTGTACAGTTTTCCCAAGCAGAGGTCAACAGACATGTACTAGCAAACAATATAGGAAATGAAGAAGGGAAAAGAGGAGGAGGAGGAGGAGGAAAAGGGGGAGGAGGAAAAAGAGGAAAGAGGAGGAGATAAGGAAGAGGTACCAACACCGTGTTCAGCATTTTGCTTGATTGTTCTATTTAATCCTTCCAACCTTATTAAGTAGATGCTTTTATTATTTCGATTTTTATTACAGATAAGTGAGAAAAGGTCATAGAGAGGTCAAATAAATTGGCAGAGTTTTCACAATTATTAAGCTTGCAAGCCTGACTCGAACCCTGGCCTAGCTAACACAAGAGCTAGAATTTTAACCCCTAGGCATTATTGCCTTCTGTAAAATCAATAATGAGCATTATGTATTTAGAGAAAAATAGCTTTCTTGGCCTGAAATGGTGGTGCTGGTTTGAACATATTTATTCCCCCACTACATACAGCTGAAATTATATAAGTAGATGTATATGTGTGTGGGGGTGTATAAACATATGTATACAACTTGGAATATATATGGTAACACCTGACAGAAAATACACAGTTCGTTTTAATAATATTTGTCATGTATTAGTCTTAAAATAAAAGAATTCATTTTGAAAATAAAAACTCTGCGTTATTCTGAGACATCTGTGTCTCAAATATCATATGTGAAAATGAAGATCTTCTCCATACATTTAGTCCCTCACATGTATTGAGTCCGTGGATTTTCTGGCAGCACCGCCTTTCTGGGAAGTATCCCCACCCATACCCTATCACATTCTCAGTGCTCCTGTGTGAGCGACAGTATTTTATATCATCTTGCCCCCTTGTCCCAGTTGATTGGTCCAGGGCTTTGCATTTGATTTAGCCTGAGCTAATGAGTTGTTTCCAAAGCGTGTTGAGTTTGACAACAACAACAACAATATCAAAATCCCGGGGAGAATAAACCTGATTTACACAGAGAAATTCCAACCAGGGACAGAGAGATCCTGGTGACATTCAATCTTAATCCTAGTCCTTTCTGGGGTACCCCTACATATCTGCCCTTCACCTGCTTTGACTGTTGCATCGTCTGAGGATTTTGTCAATCAGTGGAGGGCCCATTTTTCTAATGCTAGTCAGACTTCCACCCCTTGAAACACAAAATTAATATAAACACCTAGTCAATATTGGGCAGTGAGCAAAGAGTTAATCGAAGATTGTATAATGTCGGGAGGAATAGTTTTAAAGTAATAAAGGATAAAATGCATTTATTATTTAAAAATACAGTCTGAGTGGGATGGTTAAAAATTTGACTTTCAGTCTACTTCAGAACACCCCAGGTTATAAAATACTAATGTTAAAAAGTAAGTGGAGCTCATCCCTAATGAGTAGATGTCAATAGATTAGCATTTTAAGTATGGGATGACAGCATGATTGCAACAAACATCTGTAAAATTATTGCTTTTCATCTACATTAATTTGCTAAATGACTGCCATGCAAATAGCCCCAAACCATAAATAAAAAACGCATTCAGGAATCATTAGTTAATTAGACCTTGGTTACCTGATTTAAAAATCAAAAAAGAAATGGAGTGTGTTGATGCATAACCTACAGTACTAGAATGTAATGAGGAGGTAGAGGTTAGTGGAAACCAGGGCTCTTTGGTGTGCAAAGAGAATTTCAGAGACTGACTGCACGCTGTTTTTAGTGATTATTGTTGGCTATTTAAAAAGAGATTGATGTGTATCACTGTGTTGTAAAAGAATGGTTCCCATGCTGTGACACAGTAGTTACCTTCGAATTTCTGCCTATGGATATGAATCTGTATATTGAGATTGTTGCATTGTACTGAGTTTATACAGGCCCCGTAGCTACTGCAACCATCTTGCTGAGAACTTGATATCAAAAAGAGGAAAAAAAAAAAGTGAAAAATATAGGAAACTGGGTAAATAAATACCTATGTGGCTCTATTTCTACGCATTGCACATGGCTGTCAAATCTTTAAAAGAAATGAAACATATAGATTAAAAAGTTTGTGAATCTTGCTTCACTTTAAGTGAAGCAAGTGATTTTGTTCAAGTGTAGCTGTGTTCACACGCTCTATTAAATGGAAATTGAATTCAGGTAAATATTTTATTATTTGGAATGGTATTTAGCACTTAATAAATTGTTTACTGAATTTAGAATTTTTAAAATTAGTTGGAATGTGTGAACAGAGTCCAAAACATTAGATACAAAACTCAGGATCTCTTATTATCTCAAATTGAGTCCTAAGATCAACAGAATGCATAAGATATGAAAACAATAATATTAATGACAACCACTAGTCATGGTGTGGACACTGTGCTAAACTCATTGAAACTATTATCTCATTTAATCTTCCAAAAATCAAATGAAGAAAACGTGATTCTCCCACTTACAGTGGAGAAACTACTTTTTTGAGGGTATAAGTAATTTTCCTGAGATTACAAAGAAGTGTTGGGACTTGCCTTAGGTCTAACTCCAATGACCACACTTTTAACTACTCTACAATATTACTTAAAGTCAGACACCGATTTAAACAGGTTTCTGCTCCTTCTCATCCTCAAGTGCCCTGTGCTCAACACACCAAGTCTTTCTAATTCGCTGACTCTGTCCTATACTTTCACATATCCATACCTTGATTAACATGGTTCCTCTTTCCTGACATACACTTGCACTTTCTATCATAAGGCTCACTTTCATTTATCCGAAGAGGCTCAGCAAGTAATATTTTCTCCTGTGTTTCCAGAAAACAAAACAAAATCAGTTAAGCTAAATGATCTGTCTTAAGTAAAATGGTGATGCTTTTTCCCCATTATTGTCCTATTACAAGTCATATTGCTTTAGTTATGTATCAGTCTGCAGATGCACAGAGATAAGACCTTTTCATCTGGTATCTCCAGTATTCGCACGCTGCCTGGCAAACACAGTGAATTCCCAATAATGGTTTGGTGAATGAATGAATGGATTATGTGCTTGGTGTATCTACTATGATTTATGACCATCAGATAATATCACTGTTGCATTGCTGGAAATTATGCCACGGTACTTACATCTTGTATCTTAGAGCAAGCTCATATTGACATGCTATTAGTTTCAAAGATACACGGTCATGTAATCTATTTTACTTAAGTCCTCAGGAAGTTTTCTATTGCTTCTTTATTTTCCTTATAGTTATCAAAATTACATCAGTCATAGAACTATATAATTCACTTTCATAGAAATTAATCTCTGATAATTATATGCTAAATTGAGTAAATTATGAGGAATAAGCTTCCAATATGGCAAAATTTTAATAATTCTAGCCTTCTGAAGAAGTTTCTGGAGATTAGGGATGACTTTACAAAATTCTAGGAACACAAAGCATTGAGTTTGTGATTATTGCAATGTTGTACACCATTTAAGGATTAAAAATAACAAAATACATCCAAAGAGTGCTAGAACATTTTGATGAAAAGTATGATATTAGGCACTATTAATGGCACCAATCCACTGGAAACCTAATAAAGAATGTCTAGTACCAACAGAAGGGTGGGTCTGCTGCTGACAGCTGCAATAACAACTTCCCCAAAATACATATTAAATGTCCTCATCTTTTAATGGTAGTTGATTGAATTATAAAACTAGAAACATGACTATACTCTACTATATCCCAATGAGACAAAGTCTTTAGTTACAGTTACTACTTAGTAAAGTATAGTTTTCTATTCATAGCAAGTAAGTTGATGACATATGGGAAGCCTAAAACAACATGTCAATTTAAATTTTGAAAATTCTATCATCAAGTAATATATATTTTTATAAAAGAGGTTCAAGGTATCAGTGAAAAATATTGGTATACAGGTAACAAACTTTTCCTTTACATAATCAGAAAATTGCTAATTATGTCCATCTCCTCATGAGAAACACATATAGAAACTTAAATATTTGTATATAATTGTACACACACACACATAAATAAAAACGAGGTGTTAAGAATGTTCTTACCTAAGAAAAATCAATATGGTAAAAGCTAAAAAGCTATGTTTTTTTGCCATATGGAATTTGACAATATTACTATATAGGTGAAACTGCCAAAAAGTGTATATTTTTCTTTGTTTATGGAAAAAAGTTCGATATAATTATCTATATCTTTCACCTGGAAGAATCCTGCTATTGTAGAATATTATTTGATATAGAGTTATTTATAATGGTTCAATTTACTGTACAGTTCCTCAGAGAATAATGCTGAAAAGTCTCTTTTAAAAAAAAGAAACGGAATAAAACTCTCAAAGTCTGACACAGTGTCAAAGGAGCTAGAGGTGTTGTGAAGGGGTCTTCCTTCAGATGTTTCCCTCTTCTGCCTCTCAGTCTCCCTGCGCATAGGCTGGTCCAGGAGACTAGGCTGGAGCTGGCTGGTGGGGCAGACTCTTAACAACACTGGTCCAGGAGGCTACCCTTCTACCTCGATTCCATCAGATGCCTTCTCGGTGAAAGCAGAATTCCTTTTTATTTTTTTTGGATAAAGCAAGCACACTTTACTGTTAGACTTAAAAGACAAGAGATATTAATTATATATACACACACACATACACATACACACACACATCCCTACACATATACATATATAGGAATATATAAGAACATATGTATATATACATATATATTTCCAGGAAAACAAAGTATTGAAAAATACTCATTCATTCTCAGGTCATAATTGGATATGTTTGGAAAATTTTGTGTATCATAACAGACCTCATTGTTCACATATCCAAAATAGTTCAGATAATCTATAATTATCCCAATTCTAAGCATTTAACAATATTATAAGTAATAAAAATGTTATAAGTAAATGAATCTCTACCATATCTAGAAGAATACTACATTTTAATTAGGTGATTAACATATAAGAAACTATTTTTATGATAATGAATTACATTTTATGTTGGAATAAATAATGTTAAGATTAAATTAAATAAATATGATTTCATGACTTTTATGTGGGTCATCTTTTCCAGTACTGTCACTTAAGTGTCCAGCAAGTGTGTGATCATGGCTACCATCACTTTACATGTAGAACATTTCAATCTTATAACCAGATTTGATTCCCAATGCTAACATCCTTTATAAGCAAAAGGATCCTTGGTAAGTGCTTGATACCATACTTTCTGGACAGAGACAAGTCCAGATGAACCTGGCAGTGTTCATTATTGCCAGAAAACGAGATGTTTTCAAAATGTCCAGGTAACGCTTAAATGAAAGCTAAACCATTTTAAAGACAGCTCACTGGCCAAATGGGGAAAATGTGAGCACTGTAATGAGAATAAGAATTATAACTGTCATAAATGAATTATAAAATCGTGTGTCCTTAATCATACTGGCAAACAGAAAAGTTACTAGCAAGTATAAAAATAGGTAAAAAAAAGATATCTGTAGTATAGAAAAAGGATGGACTTAGGTTAACTTTTAAATTAAATTTTGATGAGATATCAATATACAAGAGTATTCTATGAATACTTCTCTTAAGTATATATCAGATTATACAACATGGATTTATAGTATATTCTGCTTTTAGTAGTGAATGGGGAATGGGAACTGTAAATATCTCTAATAGTTCTGAAAATATCAGGAATAGAAATTACCAGTGGTTACACCATAGATCAGGGTGAAAGTTGCTCTACTAGTGTACTGCAAGATAAGAGATTGGCTAAATGTCCTCAGAGAAATGAAGAAGATATAGGTTCAATCTATCTAATTCTAAAAGAAAAAAAAAACTCTAAATTTCATTTCTTATTATAAAGGGTAATTGAAAAGGTACACTAACGGCTCTATTAATGTGTCCAGATGAAGTCAATATCTACTAACAGCTGTACAAGGAATACTGAAGAGATATTTGAATAACACATTATGTGGATTTTAGGAAACTAATATCTGTGAAAAATAGGATTTAAAAATTATATTATCACTTCCAGTTGAATGTGGTAAATATAGGAGCAATTGTCTGTTCTGAAGAAAATAATTCAAGAGTTTTTAAATAACCAAACATATGTGTTATCTATCTATCTATCTATCTATCTATCTATCTATCTATCTATCTATCTATCTTTCTATCTACTTCCTAGCACAATTCATATCTGGTAAAACCAGGAGATGAGTGCAATCTGTAGATTCCAAAATTTGTGTAAAATACCATAAACAACTGAGGTCAGGTAGAAGTTGGTGGCGAGAAGGATGAAGAGAGATCTGAGAACAAGGAGGACTCAGGGAAAGCAGACGTCGCAGAAAGGTCAACAACCAACAAAAAACATTTTAAAAAAGAGTGAAGTATATCCTGAGGTGTAAATATTATATCCCTGATTTGCCACAAAAGAAAGTTGGGTGAGTAGGCTGATGGACTGGATATATCTAACAGAGACTGAGGTGGGGCTCACAGAGATGACCCAAAATTTAGGAAGCAGTCTCTGTGGCATTGGAAATAGATTATTTGAGTGGAAAAAACCCATCTACACTAAGACAACACTCTGGCCCTTCTCTTAAGTATTGGAACCTATCAAAAAAATCCATCAGCGATTTTCCTGAATCAGAGTCTTCCTTAAGATTGTGTCTGTTGTTCCTACCTAAACTCTTTTATGTTTGTCCTAAACATAACACAAAGTTTAATTACATCTCTCTTTTTGCCTTCTTATGTATACTCTCTGTTTATTACCCCTTTTACACTTTCATAATTTTTGTACTCCTATAACGCTCTCTTTGGACTCTTTATCCCTCCACTGTCAATCATTAAATATCCGACTAAAATATCACTTTCTCCTTTCAATCTCCTATGGCTATTCAAAACCTCATTGAGTTCTCCTAATATTATTTTTTATACAAGTTCATTAAATTTTGCTCTCAATCACTTCTTAAGTTACTAATTGTGCCATTCTGGACACTGCAACAGAATATAAACCACTGAACACTGATCCATTAATTATGATTTTAGTCAGGGAAGCATAAAACCTCTAAGTGGTATGGGGAACAGTATTTACTATAGGAAGTGCCTTATGCAAATATAAGAAGGGCTCAGAAAGTGAAGGCCTGGTAGGGTTGGGGGGTAGAGCTGGGGCATCAGATAAGTCATCAACCAGTCCTTCTGAGGCACCAGCAGGGATGAAAAGGCAGGGACATGCTGGAAGCCAACTAACTGTGTACAGCTATCACAGTCAGATTGCAAAATGGGGAGCTTGTGCAGTGGTTTATGGGAATCTGTTGTCGCTGTATAGTTACCATTGCCAGTGTCTGCTGGGGGCGTGGGGATGCTGTTATACAGCAGAGAAGACCCACAGTCAGGGAGAAGAGCTGGACATGGAGCGGAAGAGTGAGAGGACAGGCTGGAACTCCTCTCTCTCTCTCTCTCTCTTTCTTTCATCACAGTCCCACCACGACAGATGGTCTTTTTTTTCTGTTTTCTTCACCTCCCAAATCTCATGCAAATTATTTTCTGGCTGTCTTTACTCTGGTACCATACGGGAAGAGGATTCCTAGATTTACTAAATTGACAATAGAATTTAGCACAACAGATTAAATAGTTATACCTCTAAGTCCCCTCTGCACCTAAAAATAATAGACATTGCTGGTTCGTTCTTTCCATTCACTAACTATACACTTATTGATTGCCCACATATTTATTTGTACTGTCAAATGGAAATGGAATATTTTGGAAAACATTATTGTGCAGCCTATAATATAGGTAGACAGAAAAAAGCCAGTCATTGATGCCTAAGCATATATAAGGTTAGGCATTGCATATTTTTTTACATCAAATATTCATACAAAATTAGGTATCTAACAATAGTCTCCATTTATCAGGAACAATGTCTTATTTTTTTTACTTTATTTTTAAAATTAGGTTTGAGCACTAAAATAGTCTTTTAAAACTGTAATAGAAATATTAACTGTGTCTCAGTAACCAAACTGTCCCAAACAAATTGTTTATATAGTAAATAATTCTATTGTATTGAATCATCTCTCCATATTATGCTATTGTCAAAAAGTGATCACATATATAAGCAATCAGACATGGTAAATTTGTTTTCATTAGAAAGCTTTTCAACTGTAATTCTGTTTTGCTTCCTAATCGTCTTATACGTAACCTCTAGGAACTGCTGGAAGATGAGAGGCACACGGATTGCCTGTCTGCTTCTTACTTCCTCTGAGATTTTTCTGCTGCTTCCAGCAAGCTTAAAATAATCTCTACATAAACAAATCTATTCTTTTGTTTTTCTTAGCGTTATCTGTCAAATCCAGTTCAAGAGTGTGGGTAGGAATGAAATAATGATATGGATTGAGGAATTAACTAAGACTTATACCAGACTTGAATATTAATGCAGTAAGTGGTTAGCTTTTGTGGAGGCAAATCATAGGAGACAGTTATATTGATACTTCTTATAGTGATGCTAGATCTTATTTATTTGGTTTTACTCAAATAAATAACAGAGGCAAAGTAGACCAAATTTTATACGTAACATAACAAATTAGTGTTATAAAATGCTTGATAGCATTTTTCTATATCTATGATGCTAAAAGTTTAGAAATATATATTTCAGTTCCACAAATTATACTGAGACAAAACTAAGCAAGGCATTCAGAAATATCTTGGCCATATTTTCATCAGATCAGAGTACACAAGGCCTGGAGATCTGAGTTGGGCAAAGTCCACACTATTATATTACAAAACAGGATAAGCTTGCAGGTATAATTAGAATTTTCTGAAGTTTCTGCACAAATATATATATTACACACAGACACACACATAGACACACCACATACACACACACGTGCATGTATATATTCAAACTATTAAAATAGAGAAAAAGTGAGGTCACAAAAGTTAATACCCTGTACATATAGATGTTTATATGTGATGGCTATTTATAAAATACAGCTCCTAAAAATGACATATATGCATTTTTATTATAACATTAGGTGATATTTGCATTTAGAAACAGAACTTTTATATTTAATCCACACAGATTCATACATTCCTGTTTTATCTTCCGTTCTTTAGATTTCATACATTCTATAGTATTCCAAGGACAAATTCTAAGACTTCCAAATATTTTACAGCTGTAATGCAGGTATATTTATAATCATTAATGTAAATAGTCATTTAAAGTAAGGAGTGAATATACAGATTTTAGAATAAGTGAATGAATGAAGAAACAAAACCTGGATATAACAAGAATTCTATCTGAATTCTCAAGTTCCATGCTAAAAGAAAGAAACAGAAATATAAGAAATGCAAACATTTAGGTTCACTCTTTAATTATTCTCATGTTTTATTTACAAAATGTTTATTTTTCATGAGTATAAAGCAAATGAGTTCAGGTAAAAAAATAGTGTTTAAATGAGAGAAATAAGCAAACTTTTAATATTATATGAATAACCCACATATGGCTTTTTTTGAGTATTTATAGTGCACCCCCAGTTTCTCTGTAGTCACCTTCTCTTCCTTTTTTAAATAAAGAATGGATGTCTATCTATCTATCTACCTATCTATCTATCTATCTATCTATCTATCTATCTATCCATGTATATCTATCTACCTACCTACCTTTCTATCTACCTAGACGCATAAATAATCACATTTTGTTTATCCATTCATCTCTCAATGGACATTTAGGTTGTTTGCTATGATGGAATATTATTCAGCCTCAACAAAAGAAGGAAGTTCTGCCATTTGTGACTATACGGATAAATCTGGAGGACATCATGCTAAGTGAAATAAGCCCGACTCAGAAGGATAAATATTGCATGATCTTAGTTATATGTGGAATACAAAAAAAAAAAAAAAAAAGAAAAAAAGAAAAGCTAAACTCATGGTAGTAGAAATGAGAGATTAAAAAAAAGAAAGTAAGTAAAATGGTTCTTGCCAGGTACTTGAGGTAGAGCATTGAGGGAATTATTGTTTAATGGATACAGTTTCAGTTTTGCAAGATGAAGAGCTCTAGGCATGAATGGTGGTGATGGTTACACAAAATAAGTATACTTAATATCTCCGAACTGTGCACTTACAAACAGTGAAGACAATAAATTTTGTGTTATGTATATTTTGTGACAATAACAAAAAAAAAAAAAAAGAGAATGGATGGTCTCCTGTCCTCTATGAAATGTTCCCAAACTACAAGGAGCCAATAGTCTTAAAAATATTTATAGGTTCATGTTTGTCTCACTATCACTAAGCATTTTAATTAGTTTTTGCCTTCATGAGACCAATGGAAATGACTGAAATAATCACTGAATAATTTTTATATCTGTGGAGTTTTTTTGTCTTATTTACTTAAGGTTGTGTTTAATAAAAAGAAATCTAAATCTCAAGTGTAAAATACAAGAAATAAAAGATTTTGTGTTAATAATTCAGGAGTTTTTCCAACACAAACTTAATGAACTCTTTCCATATTAAAATTCTTAACAGATATTTTGATAATTTACTTCAACATATTATGGCACATGCATTATTGTTAAATAGTTAAGTCTTATTTAGTGGGATAAAACATATTTCTTATTGCTCTCTCAATTTAACTCCTGGAGACTTTAGTGGTTAACAAAGTAAAAGATCGTCTTGACCTCCTAAGTATAGGCAGAAGTTTTACTACCAATAGTATCTCTGTACATTTGTAAATGCACTGCAATTAGGGTTGCCAGATTTGGAAAACAAAAATACAAGACACCTAGCTAAATTTTAATTTCAAAAAAAGTACAAATAATTTTTAGTATAAGTATGTCCTGAATATATGCATGAGACATACTCATAAAAAATAATCAGTGTTTAACTGAAATTCACATTTATTTGGGCATCCTGCATTTAATCTAGCGATTCTATCCCCAATCCTAACTTAAAACACTCTGACTATTTTAAAAGCTGTGACTTTCATGGTCAGGCAGAATGGTAAGTGGTTCCCTGATGTGGAAAACCACTGAAGGCTTCAGATAAGGCCACCAGGCTGCTTTTGTTTTCCGTCTAAAATATGCCAATCATAATACCTTTATAAGTGGTAATATATGGCAGGAGGTTACAAATCTTCGATTATAATGCTTGAAATATGAGCACATGTCCTTTTATTACACATTCTGATTTATTTGGCAAGTTTATTGATTACAAATACAAATACGTGCGTCTGCTGAAAAATTCATCTAGTAAAAACAGTTAAAGCAAACCTAACACAGGAATTAATTTGTCCCTTTGTATCCCAGAAAGAATAGACTTGGACCTACTCCTGCTTTCTCTCCTCAGACAAGTTAAGTTCAGTGTCTGTCTCTCAAGATATAAAATGGAGATAAATAAGAAATGTTCTATGCAAAGGATATGATGGTAAATTGGAAGCAAAAATTTAAGTATAAACAGTGTTATGCATATAAGAAAAAAATATCCAAATACATAATGTATTTTGGTCACCAAAATGAAGCAATTTGATTAATTGTTTGATAAAGGAAAAATATCTTACTCCTCGCTTTATATGTGAGGAATCTTTTCCCATATGTAAGTCATAGTGACACATATTCTGTTATTCAAATTTTGCTTAACACTATTTTTCTTGGAGGAATTTTAAAATGCTTACAGACATCACGATAAAGTCACTATAACTGCATTTGTGCTTCACATTAAATATTTAAAACAGTTTTATGGTAAGATGGTTTTCTCCTGCTATAACATGATAGACATTAATGAGTGTCAAGAATTATCATACTGATTCAATTTATATTTTTATAGCTACATATAACTAGCTTAGTTTTAAAATGATAAATATGATACTATGACAATCGTTTTTGAAGCAATTTAAAATCTTATTTTGAGTTCACTAAAGTTATCATATTCTCAATCATTCACTATTAATAAGTTTTTTATGTTTATTTGGTTTTATATACAGAGAAACTGGATTTATTTTTACTTATCTAAAATGTACTTAAACTATTTTGAAAATGTCTCAATATGTGCATCGATTTTTCATAAATACATATCTTTTTTATTTTAATGGATTTCTTGACAATCAGTTTTTTCAGAAAGCTGTGAAAGTGGCTAATGATTTTTGTATCTTTAAGGAAGCCTACTTAAGGAGGAAATTTTCTTCAACCCTGTAAAAATATTAAACTATTTATGCTATTAACATATCACTGAATGCAATAAAAAAGAATTTATTCCTTTAAGTTTTCTTCTCAACCTTTCCACTGAGTTATTCTATGGCATTTTGGTTATCTTGCAGTGTGATTATTGACTTAATCATGAATATATTAGACCTAATGTATCTCTATTCCTTTGGTACCATGTCTGGAATTCAATAAAAAATCAGCAAGTATGCCAACAATTGGAATTCTATGACTTAAAGAGAAAAAGAGCAAAAAAGAAAAAAATGTGGACACACATTTTTCAGAAATTTGCACCTATCAGCAGAGAATTAAAATAACTATAATTAATTTCAATACAAGATAGGAAATGAAACATTAAGAATTTTACTTAATCTACCAAAAGAAAGATTATCCCTTGAATCTTTTTAAGGGAGATTAAGCAGAAGTTCTAGAACTACAAGTATTTAAAATTTAATTACAAATTCAATAGATGGTTTACAGCAAACTATAAACAGAGGAGAAGACTAGACAACTGGACTATCCATCAATTTTAAAATATCCAAATTAAAGGACACAAATAAATAAAGATAAATAAGAAAAAGCAAAAGTGAAATATTGTTTACAGTATAATATTTTCATATTATTGTGATCTCAGCAGCAAAAGGCAGAGGTGATATCTGAAGAAATACTGACAGATTCCTCTTCATCTGATGAGAGACACCAGGCTCTAGATTCAAGTTGTATGGGCCCCAACTAGCATAAACTCAAAGAAAACTACAAATAGCTACACCATAATCAAACTCCTGAAAACTGAAAACAAAGTGAAAGCCTTAACAGCAGCGATTAAAAAAAAAGCAAAACCCGCATATTATCTCTAATGGAGTAACCGTATGATTGATGGTAGACTTTTCAACAGAAACAATGGAAGAAACAGAAAAATCATCTTTAGATTCTTGAAAGAAAATAACTACTGACTTCGAATTCTATACCCAATGAAAATGCCTTAAAAATAGGAGTGAAATAATGGCATTTCAACCAAAAAAAACTGAGAGAATATAAATTATCACCAGAAGAACTACACTAAAAAGAACACTAACAGATGTTCTCTAGACAAAAAGGAAATTAACGTATGTGCAAGCAAAGAAATGCAGGAATAAATGAAAACTATTGGAAAAGATAGCTAACTATGTGTGTAAATGTATGTAAACAATATAAAATAAAGGTATACTGTTTAAAACAATAATAAGGCTATGTGTAGCTTTAAATTTATGTAAAATTAAAACATTTGAAAATGATAGCAGAATGGGTAGCAGGGAGGGAAATGGAATTAAAATGTTTTTAGTCCTCACTTTGTCCAGGAAGTGATAAAAATACTAATTTAAAATAGACGCTAACACATCTAGGAAGCATATGGTGGTCTCTAAGGTAATCCTAAAAGATGAATAAAGAACAAAGAATTAATAGAAGGAGACAGTTAAGAATAATAATAATACCTGATTAACCAAACAAAGAAAGGAAAAAAAAAAAAACTAATCATGTCCCAATTTATTTTGTAAGGGCCTAATAATTTTGAAACCAAATAAGGACATTACAAGAAAGAAGAGAATAGGCCAATTTCTCTCATGTATACAGATGCAAAATTTCTAAAATAGATATTAGGAAATTAATTCCATCAATATATAAAAATGCTACACAGGGCCAGCCCGGTGGCACAGCGGTTAAGTGTTCGCGCTCCACTTCGGTGGCCCGGGGTTGGCAGGTTCGGATCCTGGGCGCGCACTGACACACCGCTCATCAAGCCATGCTGTGGCAGCCTCCCACATAAAGTAGAGGAGGATCAGCACAGATGTTAGCTCAGGGCCAATCTTCCTCGGCATAAAGAGGAGGATTAGCACCGGAGGTTAGCTCAGGGCCGATCTTCCTCACCAAAAGAAAAAAAAATGCTACACATTACCAATAGTGGGCATTATTCCATAAATTCTCAAAAAGGATATACAAATACACAATATGCATATGCTTAGCATCAGTAGTCATCAAACAAATGCTATTTAAAATAATGAGATACTGACACACACCCATGAGAACAGCTAAAAAAATAAAAAAGATAAGAAATAACTGTCTTAGTGCTGTCAAGTGCTGAGGACACTTTGAAAGATTATTTGACAATATCTTCCGAAGCTTGACATAGGCACGTGCATACCTTATGCCAGCAATTCCTAGACATGCATTCAACCAACCTGAGTATACATATGTGCAAAATAGCCAAACACTGAAAACAAATCAAGATTTATCAAGAGTAAGATGAATAAATATAATGTGAAATATGCACACAGTGAAATACTATACTTCAATGAATGAAAATGAACTCCTACTATAAGCAACAAGAATTATGAATTTCACAGAAAATATGTTGAATGAAAGAAGCCATATACAAAGGAATAAACTTTGTGAGTTCATTAATGTGAGTTTAAAAAAAAAACAAAACTAATATATAAGGATGTTATTGACTAGGAAGGGCCAAAGGGAGGTTTCTGTGGTGCTGGTATCATTCCTTATCTCAATCTTAATTTTGAAAATTAAGCTAGTTCACACTTAGAATGTCTGAGTTATTTTATATTTATATTTTAAATGTGTAAAAAATGTTTCCAAATATATTTTGAATATCAACTACCTTAAATATGCTACATTCTCAGAGACATGACATGAAATTTCCTGTCATAAATGGAGTTCATAATTGGGAGGGGGTGTTAGATATTTTTTAAAAACACTCAAACAACAAACTATTAATTCCATATGTACAGAAGTAAGCACTTTTATTGAAATAAAAATATAACATTTTATGGAGATACAGAGGAAAGATCAATTAATTCCAAAGGGGGATCAAGAAAATGTCCATGGAGTACAATTTAAACTTGTAAACTAAAGGATGGTCAAATTTCAATAAGTAGAAGGGCATTGGTAGGATTTGTTTAACAGAACATGTTAAACTTAACAAATCATGTTAAACTATAAAACCATAGTTGCTTAAGCCAGGCAAAGTATGCTTAATTCTGTAACAAATACTATCATCATATAATCAATGACATTTCATTCAACAGCAGTGACTGACATTTCTAAATGTGGAACTTTTTCTTTTCCAATCAAAATATAACCAGTTCTTAGATAACCTTTCCAATCCAAAGTAGAACTTAGAGAAAAAGGAAAATCATCAGTGCAGTGCAACAGAGTACAGAGGGAGAAGTCATTTCTGGAATAACAGGGGGCCGGCATTTTTGAAAATCATTAGAAAGATAGTGACTCTTTTTATAAACAACATAGGTTTTCAATATCTGTTGGGAAAAATAGTATTTTTATGTATAAAACTACCTTGAAAGAGAAGATAGTGGAAATGTGAATACTGAGTATTTGCATCCACAGGAGCCGAGAAGTCTCTGCAGTCATCATAGAATCACTGATATATGGAAAGTGACAATTCTGCCACAGTGCAAGGTGTGATGTAGACAGCATTAGGCACAGAGATGGGTGGTAATGCAGCACCATGACAAAGGGGACACAGCCGTTTTTCTTAACCATGTCTGTAATGCGTCTAAGTATGAGGATGGCATAATATTTAAATTAGATTTTTTTAATGATGTAATAAATTTCAGTTTATTCCATTGTGTAAGTTAAGAAAGTCTCAACAAACTCTTGGTGCAGTAAAAAAGATGCTGCAAAAAGGAGAGACGTCCATGTGTGAGACGATAAAGCTGGAAGGATTCTTCAGTCGCTGTAAGACCCAAGATCTGGTCCCATCCACATGAAAACCCTATCCTGAATGCTTACAACAAGCAACCAGGAGCAGCAGTGCAGCCACGATACACCTAGATGCCTAAAGCTCCGGATTTAGTCAGGGGATGGCCGAGTTCTGCAGTTTCCAAACAGAGATTGATCGTTTCTGTGGATTCTATGTAGTTTGGCTAAAACACACCAGAGTTTAGTCATCACAGGATTGGACTGACAAAGAGAATAAGTCATTTGCCATCATGGAGGGATAAAAGGACCCCACTCTTGATATGCTGTGCAGAATAAAAGAAAAGGGGAAGATACATGAGCTTGAATGACTGCTGGCTCTAGAGCAAGCCCTCTGTAGAGAGAAACTGCTATGGAGGGATATTTTATGTTATTGAATGCCTGATAATAAGAGGATTAAGGTAAACCCATTTTTGTAATAGAATTAGAGTGTTAACATGGAGTGAGACCTGAGAATCAAGTATTGACAGTTGAGGCTTGGGCAAAGCTCCCGCATCTGAGGGATGGAAGAAGACCTGAGAAAGTTAGGAACAAGATGGAATGTATTCTTTTTGAGGGTTGACTGAAGCAGTTGCAGGTCTTGATGGTGGTGTAATGTTTAAAATAAAGAAATACAGAAGGTACCAACAGCCAACAAATACACATATTTCGTTCAACAGAATAAGCAACTCAATATTTATTTCCAGTCTATCTTTACCATACATAAATTTTAAATATCCTGACTTATGCATACTTTCTCTTTTACAAACAGTTGTATAGAACAGACAAAGTAGGTCCCCTTGGAATGTTTCCTCCACCTCTAACAAGTGCCTTTTCACTTTCTTCACCTTCAGAGGAAACCACTGTCGTGTGCTTGGAGTATATCATGCCAGGCAGTTCTATTATTTTTTCTAAATAACACCAATGTTCTCTAAATGGACTGTACAAATTCACTCTGCCATCCGGGTATTATAAAAACCATTTTACCTTAGGCCTACAACATTTGATGTTATCAAATTTTAAATACCTTTCTAAATATGGGAAATGTAAATAGACATGATCACAATCATTTTATGTGAGGATTTCTTTGGTGCCTCTGATAAAAATCAAATAACTGTGTAAATGTTGGTCTATCTGTGGCCTCTCTATTCTGTCCCATTGATATTTTTGTCATTCCTTATGCCAATACCACATTGTCTTGTTGACTGTAGTTTTATGGTAAGTCTTGAAATCAGGTAATAAATTCATCCAACTTTGTCTCTTTTTTAATATTGTCTCTTCTACTTCGTTTGCATTCCACGTAAAATTTAGGCCCAGCATGTCAGTTTCTTAAAAAAGCCTCCTGGGATTTTGATTGGGAATACACTGAATCTGTAAATCAATTTCAGGAGAACTGACATCTGAACAATATTGAGCCTTCTGATCTGTGATCATGATATATCTTTCCATTTATTTATTTAGATTTTACCCATTTTCTCTCAGCAACGTTTTGTAGCTTTCAGTGTAGAAGTTGTGAATATATCTTGTCAAAATTTATTCCTATTTTGGGGTTTGATGGTATTACAGTATAATAATTCTACTTTCCAATTGTTTACTGATAGATAATATAAATTTATATTTTTAAATGCAGTCCTCCATCCTGCGATCTTGCTAGATTCACATATTAATTCTAATAATTTTATAGGTTACTTAAGATTTTTTGTATATACAATCATGTCATTTCTAAATTAAAATAGTTTTACTTCTTCCTTTTCAATCTTTACGCCCTCCATTTCTTTCTGTTGCTTTATTGCAGTGGTCTTGGAGCTCTAATACAAAGTTGAATGGAAGTAGCATTCTTGTCTTGCTATGATCTTAGGGGGAGATATTTTGGTATTTTGTCATTAAGGTTGAAGTCAGCTGTAGGGTTTTGGTACATACCCTTTATCAATTCGAAAATGTTTTATTGTGAATGGACACGAAATTTTGTCAAATGCTTTTTCTCCATCAATGGAAATGATTATACAATTTTTCTCCTTTATTGTGTGAATTTAGCACATTATAATTTTTGCTGTTCTTCAGATGTTAAATTAACCTTGCATTTCTAAGAAAAATCCTATATCCCTACGATATAGAGATTTGATCTGCTAATAAATTTTTAAACGTGTTGTATGTATGTACATAAGCAATATTCATAGGTACCTTTGTTTTCGTATTATTTTTTGGTAGTATTCTGTTAGATTTCGGTATTTAGGTTTATACTGGCCATGTAAAATGAATTGAGAAGTGTTCCTTCTTCCTACGTTTTCTTAAAGGATTTGTGTAAAATTGGTGTTGCTTATTCCTTAAATTATTGATAGAATTTATTAATAGTATTTACATTACTAACGATCTTTCTTGTTTTCAGAAGATTAGATTTTCTATATGGTATCATCTCTCTTCACCTGAAGAACTTCCTTTAGCATTTCTTGTAGTGTACAACTGCTAGTGACATATTCTTAGTTTTCTTTTACCTTCAGGGGTCATTTAACCTTCTTCTTTTTTGTGTGTGTGTGAGGAAGCTTGTCCATGAGCTAACATCTGTTGCCAATCTTCCTCTTTTTGCTGAGGAAGATTGGCCCTGAGCTAACATCTGTGCCCATCTTCCTCTGTTTTGTATGTGGGATGCATCCACAGCACGGCTTGATGAGTGGTGCATCCGTCTGCACCTGGGATCTGAACCTGAGAACCCCGAGCCACCGAAGCGGAGCAGGCAAACTTAACCACTACACCACCGGGCCGGCCCCCTAACCTTCATTTTTGAAAGATATTTTTGCTTTATGTAGAATTCTGTGATGAGTCAGTGACTCTGGATAGTTTTGCACAGGATTTAGGGTCCACCTTCTGTGGCTCCTTCCTTTCTGGGTTTACCTCTTCACATTTTGTTGCCTGTGTTCTCTCCAAATTCTGATGTCTGGCTGTTCAAACCAGGAAAACCGTGCCTAAGACTAAAATTGCAGTCTTAGCCACCCTGCATGGAAGAGAGACAAACTTTAAAGATAAAAACTATCACAATGAAAAACTCACCTGGGTCAGACCTCATATGGTCCTATTTTTTGGAGGGGTGCAGATTTTACGGTTACTATCTGTAGTGTGCTATGATTAGCAGGAGCTTAATTAGCTTGATGGCTTCTCAATTCTTGTACATCTCTCATCCGTAGTCAGCTTCTTTCCTTTCCTTACCTCTAGTACTATCAGAATGGAATGATATAAACTTGTATTTTGGATCAATCGTATTTTATCAGGGTCTACTATTCCGCCTTTCCATGTGTGTGTATGTGTGTGCACGTATATATGGGCATGTGTGTGTAAAGGCAAATTTATAGCAAGTGAATTTCCTTAGTTTTTACCAGTTTTTGCAAATTTTACATTAATTTTACTTAGAAAACTACTTTGTACCTGTTGTCTTCTTATAAAATAAGGATGATTTTTCTCTTTTATTGAAGTACCTCTTCCACATACATTTAAAATTCTATCTTTTCCAGTAATATTTTCTATGCATACATTTGTCTTTTTGCAAAACCAGGATCATACTATTTGGTAGCAGATACAGCACAGACTTTTAAATACATGTATTAATTTACTACATAAATTTTGGTAGGTGATTGTTTTAAAGATGTACTGTAGTTTAATGCTTCTCAAACTTCACATGCATTAAGATTCTCCCAGAAAGCTTAACACAGAATCCTGTGCCTCATCTCTAGATTCTGATTCAGTTGGTCTGGAGTAGAAACTAAGAATCTGCATTTGTAAAATGCTCCCAGGTAACACTGATGCTGCCTGTCTGAGGACCACACTTTGAATAGTCAGCTCAAGCTTATGTAGACGTTCCTTTAATGCAAACGTTCAAGTAGTTTATAGGCTTGCTATTGCCAACATATTTGACTATATATCACTGCATGCTTCTTAAAATGTTTTAATAGGATTTTAGTGAATACAAGGATGTGGTCATTTTAAAATATTTTATGCATGTTTGAAAGGTTTCCAGAAAGGATTTTTCAAATTTACAAGCCTATCAATAATTGGTTTACTCCTATATGATCACTGTGATTGGCCATTATGATGACTATCTAATAACTGTAAATTTGACAGGTGATATGTATGACAATGTTTTTATTTATTTTGTGTTTATTTTATTATTTTTCTTAATTTGTATAGTCCTTATTGTGCCTAGTAGACATATTTCTGTTGATTTATTTGTCAAATTCTTACATATTTGAAAGAATAAATAAAAACAGAAATGCTTCGGGAAACTGGCTTAAGGAAGACAGAATATAGGAACTTTGGTGACTATGTAATACCTGGAACATTAACTTATGATAACCAGAGCCCTATTTTCCTCCACAGAATGTAACCCCCACTTATGAAATGGCTCATGACTAACAACAAGAAGCTAGGAATGGATGAGGGATGGGACACTACATGATTTCCACAATTGGAGAAAGATCCTAACGTGGTATAGGATATTGCCACGGTCAGAGAGAGCTGTGTTGGTTGGTTTGTGCAGCTGCAGGCAAGCAGAATAAAATCTGCCAAATAATACAACTCCACACAGGTGACATAGTGGAGTCATGTAGATGAATGAGTCAGGAGGATGACTTACATTAAGGTTGTAGTGATGGAAATGTTAAGATATTACTAATTCAGAGAGCATTTTTACTTATACCTTTGTATTTACTAGTTAGAGGCACGATTGCTGTCTGCATCTGAGTTTCTTCAAACTTTGATAATAAATATTTTAGGATTTTCTCATAGTTGCATCCATTTAACTAAGATATAAATAATTTGGAGTAGTTTGGTTTACAGCATATTTCTCTAATGGAAATTCAAACCTCATTAACTGCGCTCAACCCAGACTTATAAGTAATAGGTTTTGGACGCCTGTATTTTTTTCTTCTGATATCAAATTCCTGAAGGAAAATAGTTCAATCTGGTTTCCAAAATATGAACTTTTTCTCATTGAGTTCAGGTTTAGAGTTGGAGCAAGCACAAACAAAATGGTACCATAATTTACCAATTGCATTATAATGATACGTAAAATATGTAAAAAGATTTTTCCTAATAATACTATGACTTGAATGAATGTTGGCAATAATAAATATTATGACCTGACATTTGGAAATTACAAGTAGATATTGTTTCAAGTCTGGGGATTATTAATTGCGTTGAAAATATACCTTACCTTCCCTCGCTCTTCTAAAATAGAAAAGAAAACACGTCTTTAAACCTTAAATAGGTCACATGGCATTAGGATGACATATTGTACCAAGATATACTGCCTCTCATAAAAACAAAAATATCAAAATTAAATAGGAAGCTCATTATGAAGCATTGTTCTGTGGTATTTTCTGTGCTGTGTCAGAAAAGAAGCTTGAAAGATGAAGTTAAATGACATGGCATGACACAGCAAGCAGTTAAATATCCTCTCTCTCTCTCTGGGAGTTGCCTGCCAGTCAAGTTATTGATTGCAAATAAGAATAATGCATATTGCTAGCAAACATGACAGAAACATCCTGATACATCATTCAATAATAAATAAAATGATGTTGTCAAATCAGGAAAATGTTTTCTTGAGACTTCAGTCCAATAGGTCTTAATGACTGTAAGCTATGCAGCGAATTTTCTTACAGTGTGGCTTTTGAAAGTATAAAATACATTGATGATCTTTCTCTAGCTGTGTAGTATAAAAGGTATGCTTTAAATCAGTGTTCTAAGGTCTCTAATCATATAATTATTCTTATTATCATGATATATGCAGGAATATAGTCGTCACATAAATACATTATTCAAATGAGTTATAAGTCTTTTTTACTGTGTTTCAACATCTGATGGTTCTTGGTGATTGTTTTTTCCTGGTTATAAATTAAGCATTAAATGCTGACAGAAAGCTCAGATATGTGAACGGTTTGTCAGTAATGGGCCTTTAAATCCACTGTAGACCATGAGACCAGGCTACTTTATGTGGAGCACCGACATTTCCTTCTCCATCTACACCAAAATCTGTATCCGTAGGCTTTTACTCTTGGACTGATCAGTTTCCTACAGAGGACTCGTAAGATTGGCCTGGTGTGGTTAGTGGATTTGAGGTATAGAAGGAAAGTTTCATGAAGTAAGGCACTTCTTCCCACCTTCACCAGGGTTTAGGGGGTCGTAGGACAAAGTTCCTCTTATTCATCTTTCCTAGGAAGTAAATTTTCTTTTTCAGCAGGCGGGGAGGAGGGCAGTCTCTTAGCTATCTAGTGACAGCGTTTATCGATTCTCTACGTATACTTTCAAACAGTCCTCTTCTCAGCATCTCTTTCTTGCACACATACTTACAGAGAGATGCATTGGCTCCAAATCATTGAACATTTTTAGGACATTCTGGGGAAAGAATCTATACGATTCTTGGACTATCCTCTACTCTCTTCTGGCCATTCATTTAGGCATTTGTCAGACAGGGAGATATTTGTAAACCTTATGTCATTTATTATTTGTACACCTACTTTTCTTCTTGCAAACCTGGTTGGCATTTCTTGTCTGAGGTCATCTCTGCTTCATATATTTATCCCTGTGGATTTATTCTTTTTTATATACATTCACTTTTCTTTTATTGGATTTGCGAAAGGAGTAGAGATAAAGTTATGTATCTAATCAAAAGTTTTTTAAAAATCTCAATTATAATATTTGTTTTATTAAAAATCCTGCAAACACTCTTTTCTTTCCTTTATAATTTAACATGTTATCTGAAATTATCAGTTAACCATTTACTATTTTCACACATGTTAATATACAAAAACACATCCAAAATGTGTATCTTCAGTTTCCTCCTGAAACTTTAAAATATTTCTTTAGTGTAATGTTTTGAACTTGAACATTCCTAGCTACAATATATTTATTGAGATTTTATCTAATATCAACCCAAACTGTCTACTGATTTCAAACTAATATTCACTTAAATTTTATTATTTCATTCCGTCCAAGAACTATGCCTATTTTACCACTTGATTTTATTGCAAGTTTATCTCTCAGAAGTGTTCTGTGTTTGTATGGCTTATTTAAGAAAAACTGAAGGTATTTTACATTTGATTTATGTTTATAACTTTTTTTTTTTTTGTAAGGAGGATCGGCCCTGAGCTAACATCTGCCAATCCTCCTCTTTTTGCTGAGGAAGACTGGCCCTGAGCTAACATCCATGCCCATCTTCCTCCACTTTATATAGGACCCCGCCGCAGCATGGCCTGCCAAGCGTGCCTGGGATCTGAACCGGGGAACCCCATGGCTGCCGCAGCAGAGCACGTGCCCTTAACTGCTTGCGCCACTGGGCCAGCCCCAAGTTTATATCTTTTACATTCATTTTTATAACAGATATACTTACTTCTAATGTCAATGTGTTAAGTTTTTGATTTTTTTATGTTTCCTTGATATTTCCTTCTATTCTTGTCTCTCCTTCTGTTTTGTTGGTTTTCATGCTCTTAAATGATTTGGCGGTTAGATATCCTTCTTTAAAAATCCTAGAAAAGTACATTTATCAAGGATATGCCTATATCAATATGCGATAGTGATTAAATAATTATATTTGGAGTAAGAATTATCAATGTTCCAACGTTGATATATTATTATCTCTGCAACCTCAGTTAAGTGACTTATCTTTTCTGATCCTCATTTTCTCTTCTGTAAAATGAATATACTAATAAGTGGCTTAGGAATGTCAAAAGATAATAAGACTACTGCTCAATGTCTGAAATAAGAAGACAAAGCTAAATTTACTGCTTAGTATACTAAGTGGGAGTTATGCCGTTTAGGTGTAGTCTCTGAACCTGAGTAGAATAGACTGCTCATCTTATGGAATTTTTTTAGGAAGTCTAGGGCTTAGGGATTGGTGGACTTTCAAAGGTATCAGTGGGATGATATCATCGGTAGAAGCATCATTACTCAGGTAAGATCATTGTTAACTGGTTGGCACTCAGAGGTGTATCTACTGGGTGAGTCTGTGATCTGCTAACTTCGATTAACGAGCAACTGTAGCTGGTTGGTTAGTATGCAAAAAGCATGCTCAATGAAGAAGGTTTTTGCTTCCTGAACAAGCTTAAACCTGATTTTGGACTGCTATTTGTATCAGGGTTATAAGGCAATCAATCTTTTTTCTAGAAGAGTAGAAACTTTTGTTTTTCAGGAATATGTGAACAACCTAAAGCAAAGACTGTATATAGAGGAATAAGTACACAGTATGGTTCATTTTAGTACTGAATACACTGTAGTTACTATTATCATTAATGTTATAGTTACTTTTCAATAAAAATATAGAAACCTAGCACAACTTTCCCTACGACGTTTCTATATTGTGAAATTATCCTCTCAGGAATCGTCTACTACAATGAACTTTCTCAAAAGTCCAAAGTTTTTATCTGTGTTGTTCTCTACTAATATAAAACATGAAGTATTAACATTCCTGTGCTTTCTCTCTATAACGAGTGCTCTTTATTTCTAATTTATCCACTCAAGAAATATTTATTAAGTGCTAAGGCCAGCCCTGGTGGCTTTGTGGTTAAGTCCAGTGCACTCTGCTTCAGCAGCCCAAATTCAGTTCCCAGGCATGGACCTACACCACCCGTCTGTCAGTGTCGATGCTGTGGCAGCAGCTCACATACAAAAAATAAAAAATAAAAAAAGAGGAAGATTGGCAGTGGATGTTAGTTCAGGATGAATCTTCCTCAGCAAAAACAAAAAAGAAAGAAAAAAAAAGTGCCAACAATGTGACCATGTGCCTTATATTTTGCTATGTGCTGAGGAGATACATAGCAAAATACACACACGTATATATACACACACAAACACACAGAAGCGTGAGGAGGGAAAGGGAGAGAGAGAGAATGTAGAGTCCAAAAAAGAAAACATATTTTAAGTGAAAATAATTACAGAAGTAATTCATTCTTTAATATTGTGATGAGTGCTAAACTAGAATGTATGGTATTATGAGTTTTGGGGAACACGGTCATTGAGAAATGCCATTTCAATTTAGATATAAAGTATGAGCAGGAGTTAACTAAGGAAGGGGTGGATGGTTGTGAGAGAAGCAATTATTCTAGTAAGGGGAATGGTGTGTGTAAAAAGTCTGATACGTAAAGACAGGATTCAAGTCACTGAAAGCCAGTCAATGTGAGAGGAGAAAAAATGATTAAAAAAACAATGCTAGGATGTTAGAGCCTTGAAATTTACCCTAAGAGCTATGGTATGACACTAAAACTTATAGTGTAAGAATTGACTCAATGCAACTTAGACTCTTTGAACAGAAGCAGGCTGTTAAGTGATCAACGGATAGTAAGATAGCAAGAGAGGATTTGTGGCCAGTAAGGAGATTATATTTGTAGTCATTTCAAGAATAGGTTCACACTTTTTCTGGTGGTTTGGCATGGAGGTGGTGAGGTGCAGAGCAGTCCACATTTATGCTGAAAGCACCTTTTATAGGATTTAGTGATAAATTGTATTTGGGGAAATTTGTTATTCAGAGAAAGGCCACACTTCTGAGTAGAATTTGGAAGAACCTGACTTACCTAGTAATTATAGCTATAAGCAAGGTGTAGTAGTTTCAATTAAGAGGTTTTTCCACATGGGAATAATCAAGCTGAACTACTGAAAAATTTTCACTGATTTTCCTCCCATCTTTCAACTGTAAATCAAGATAATGGTTTTAATTGTTTCCTTAAAAATGCCTTTTTGAGCAATCTGGTTCTGCTGTTGAGAAACCAATAACTTTACTTGAAATATTTTAATCTCTCTGTTTCTCTCTTTCTCTCCCTCTTGAAAAACATTTTGCCCTTGCATCAAAATAGAATCTCACAAATTAGAAACAAACTTTCAGCCAGTCTTTCAGCCAGTCTTTGTCTTATCTCAAACTTGATTATCAATGAAAAATAAAAAAGAGGAAGTAATCAAACAGTGTTCAGGTCAACAAACCTGACCACAAGTTTACACAAGCTATAAGTCATTTTGGTTTTTTCAAAATCTCTGTTTGTAATCAATAGAACACAATGTATTATACTAATTTATAGAATTAGAATTGAATCAGAAAAGCATTAAATTACCATTTCCGCTCTTAAAGTTATCGCAGCTAGAATTAAACTAGTGAAGTTTTGACTTGTTCAGGATGACCTCAATTACATATATATAAACTTATAAATATATATATATTTAATGTAGGACATCTATAGGGCATCTACATATATCTCTAGCTTTCACTGGTTCTTTCAATAATCAATGTGAAACTAACGTTTGTGAAGCCTACAATAATCAATCTGTTAGTTATGAACATCAAAGAAATTTTGTAGTAATTTCAGTATCCATTCCTAGAAATGGGACTGCTAACAGAGTCAGTTTTATTCAGGATTTTCATCCAAGGTTTTTGTCCTGGAAATCATTCTTCTGTTTTTTTCAAATTCTTTAAAGTTACCACATATTCCTGCCCCTAGGTTATTCAAGCAACCATTCCTAAAAACAAGGGACATGCCTCTCCAGCTGCAATACTATTTATACTGCCCTTAATAATACCAAATGATTCCATTATTCCCTAATTGCGGGCTAATATGCATTGTCTCTTTCCCCAAGCATTTCCTTGAAGGCACTTGTGCCTTAGCCTCCAGCATCAGGTTTTTATTTTGTTTTTGTTTTTTGTGCACAAAATTGGTCTGCCAGTGTGGGTAAAAATGCTTCACCGGGACATAAAAGAAAGAGAAGCCACAAAGGAATAAACAATGCATGTTGCAGAATGCAGTCAAATCAGAACAGCACAGTAGAATACAATTGTTGATTGGCTTGTTTGCAATATGGCTTACTAGTGCCCTTTGACCCGCAGCGTACAGTACAATCTGCAGCTGTAGCTCTGCTACACAGAAACCTTTCGATGGCCTTCTATGAATAAAAAATATACACACAATACCCTTAGGAGTTTACTGTTTTTCGGTATACTGGTACTGCTTTGCCTTTTTTGAGCAAAATATTTTAAAAACAAATTGAGTTATAATGAACCAAAATAGTGGGAGAAAACAATACTAAGTAGGATAGATTATAAGTATATTGAGATGCAGAGGAAGTAAATGATTAATCAAAAAATGAGAACACAATTAATAAATTTCAGTAAATTTTATCATTTTATTTTGCTCCACTAATGGATAGAAAAATATAAGTTTCTGGATGCAGATAAAAACCATTTGATATTAAAGATTCTTGTGTGGTGGGAGATATCTAATTGTCAAGCCACATTTATTAAATTAGTTTTTTTCTAAATTATTGCTGGACAATACAGAATTACATGTCTCAGATGATGAACTTCTTGAGAGGTATGTTCACGTCATGGAAATAGTCCATGTGGGCTCACTATGAGCTATCCATGTTAGCAAACTACAAATGTTAGTTATGATGGACAGCATTCTCGGCCCACCTATTTTATCTGAGCACAGATTGCTCTCCCTAGCTTAATTTTTGGCCTCATACAGAGATCATTAGATGATAAATAGGCAGGTAAATAGATAGAAAGTGTTTTTAAGAGAAAAAAATCATAAAAGAGAAACCAAATGATAACGATGTAATGGTTATAGTATTAAAATTATTTTTGTCTACGTTTTTTGTTGAGATATGTAGGTATTTATTGATTTAAACCCACTATAGCTAAGGAACTATAAGAAGATCATAGAATTTGGATAGACTACTATTTACTCCCTCCCTTTATCTTCCTAACATATTTAATATCATTAATACACATTGTAAGTAGTTTTTCTTTGAAAATCTGATAGCTACATGATTTTGCTCATGAAGGTTCTCTTTCTACTCATCTAATCAATTAGGAACTTATGGTAGATGAGACATAAAAAAAGTTAAGAATATCTATTAATATAAAACTCTAGCATGAACCAATTCCCTACGTAGTTCTAGTCATATTCCCAACCATCACTTCTTAAATTAACGTATAGTGAAATGTTGAAAGTCTCTACACGTATTCTATGTAAATTATAAATTTACTTATGTGTTCGGGGAAATCTGGATTTTTTTAAAGCAGGAAAATAATAGGATGACACAATGTATTGTACAATAATATCTAATTGCAGTTAAATAAAGAATCAACGAGAAAAAAACCATGTTCTTAGTTTACTACTAATGAATTTGTTTCTCTGCAATGAATTCTTCTAAAGGAATTATAAGAGAAAGTTGGTTTTTCTCCCATGTTGTTGTTTCAAATTAATAGGTCATCAAACAAGGGACTTGTAAAAGATAATTCACCTGACTTTACCACACGGCATGTGACAAGAAAGCCAACTAAAAAACAATTAATAGGCAGTATATTCTGGATAAAGTCAAGTGTATAGATTGAAAAAACTTAGCCTATGCTGTCGAAATGCATTATGCTGCTGTAACGTGAGACTTATTAATATTTATTATATGTTGTAGCTACACAAAAGGCATAAAGAAGACCAGCCCTCGCCCTGGAGGCTTACAATCTTTGGAAGGTAAGTTTAGCAAGTAAAATAGTTGGAAAACGAATTGCTGCACATGAACCTTTTATTCCCATTCTCCCTTTCTCTTAACCATCTGTTAAAACAGCAATTTAGCCCAGCTTTAAAGGAATGATCAGTTAGCTAGAGACCTAGATGCCGTAGGTATTGGAAGTTTGTATTTAGTACAAAGGGCACTCTTGGGCTACAGAAAAGCATTGGCGAGTCATTCTTTCAGAAGGCAAGATTTTATGGCATCAAATTATTTTCTGTAACTTTGAATGACCCTGAAATACACAATTGATCCCTGTGGCTATAACATTTCAGTTTCAATGGAGACATTTGCTCCACATATGAAAATTGAATACAAGTGCATAGATTGCACCTAGAGTAAAGAATACTGAAAATAGCTAGTGAGACCAGGAGTCAGTAAGAAATGAATAACAGAAAAAAAATTCATGGAGTAAGTGGTACTTGGAGAAAAGGAACTGGAACAGAAATGACCATAGCATGTTTGTGGAAAAATGGAGACTGACCTGAGTATGATGAAATGGTAACATTGGGGAGAAGTGGAAAGTAAACTTGGAATGCCAGACAGAGTAACAGTATAGAGGATCTTAGAACAAGGGCAATGAGGTTACGGGCAACTCCTCTCACCCCTCTCATTTTCAGGAGATCGGATAAGTAATATATTTAAGGGAGCAATTCTTAGAGTCAGTCTCATATTAAAATAAATGAATCTTCCTTTAGTGTCAGATTTCTTAGTTTAATATCTTCAGAGATTCTTTTAGTTGAATTTGATTTGAGTTATATGAATCATATTTTAGCCCAATTTTAATTGATAGGACAGGAAAATATTCTGTGGCTAAACTTAAGTAATAGAGGTTGTGCTCAAATAAAGACATCGAATTGATTCAATCCACCCAGAAACATGTACAAGCATGTTTGCATGCACAGAAGGACTTAAGTATATGGGATGATTTATTAAAAGGACTAACCAATCAGCAAATTGTGTAATAAAAATAGCTTTATATGATACTCTGTAAGTATATATAATTGGTATAACTAGATATAAACTTAATTGAATCAATATGTGAGTATTATATATATATATATATAACTGAAATAGATTAGTATGTGCACAGCCTATTCCTGTAATGAGTCTGTGTACTATACTAATAAGACTTTACTGAGACAGGTAATTCTAATTGCAAAGCTCAGCCATTTACTACCTTCATGTGTTTATTTTCTTAATTATTTAATATGAGGGTTGCACTAGATAATGTTCAGTGAGGCTCATTCCAGTATCAAAACGTTCATGTATATAAATCTACCTGATTATGTGTCATCTTTCATTATTTCCTAGCTGTTTTGTATTTGTGAATCTTGCCTTCCTGCTTGAATTTTAGGTTTTTAGTGTTCATGAACTATGTCTTCTGGTCACCTTTCTTTGCCCAAAATATAGATGTGCATGAGTTCCACATTTTTCTCCCCCGTGGTCAAGTATAGACATCAATATTCTGTTATTCATTAATTCAAAATTGCTTACTAGGTCTCTTCTAGGTGCCTGATACTCTATCGAGTTCTGGAGCTCTAGTAGTGAAAAAAATAACAAAGCTCCTATTCTCGTAGAGCATATTTTCTAGCAGGAGAAATAGACAAAAAAAAACAAAGAAAGAGATATGTGTACACCTTTTTACTTAAGCCTGATGTAGAGGTAATTTATAATTGTGTAAACTATGATATACGGTTTATAGGAAACAATACAAGGGTCTGTTAAAAATTCACGGTGGTGGTGTGTGATGGGAGTCTACATAGACAGGATGGATATGGAAGACCTTTCAGATTGTGACAACTAAAAGGTGAGGAGGGTCAATCACGCTTAGAAATGGAGAAAAGGCATTGGTGTTATAAAGGAACCGGGGAGCTGCAGCTTAGAGAGTGGGGAGACTTGTATATGGTGAGTTTGGAAAGAGTATGATGAAAGTGACTTGATGTCCTCTATAGATTTCATTTCTGCTTTTTTTCCAAAGATATCTTGATTTTCCATTTTCAAGTTCTCCCTTCCCCATTCTCAGCCATGAAGTTTGGAAGGGTTTACCCCATCTTCACCTCTGGGGGTAGGCCATGAATATCTTAAACCCACCAATATAATCCATTATCCTGTTCACAGTGATTGTTTCAGGAAGTGTATAACCTGGTTCTGGCCAATGAGAGAAAGAAGCACACAACATCATGAGAGAAAGAGAAAGAGATTCCCTTTCCCTTATGTGATGCTTGCTGTTTGTGGCACATAATGAAATTGTAGCAGATGGGGAGTGGGTGAGAGGAGACTTACTTTGAAAAGCCATATCACCTTTGAGAAAAAAATTATTTGTAAAATAAACATAATGTAGCTTGGTATGCTTAAAGCTCCCCATTAATACTGATTATCTTTTTTTTGTTTTTGTGAGGAAGATCAGCCCTGAGCTAACATCCATGCCAATCCTCCTCTTTTTGCTGAGGAAGACTGACCCTGGGCTAACATCTGTGCCCATCTTCTCCACTTTAAATGGGACACTACCACAGCATGGCCTGACAAGTGGTGCGACGGTGCGCACCCGGGATCCGAACCCGGGCCGCCAGCAGCAGAGTGCGCGCACTTAACTGCTATGCCACGGGGCCAGCCCCAGTACTGATTATCTTTAAAGCTTCTCATTTACATTGACCATCAGAGAATTACTAAATAACATAACAGAATAATCATTCTGGTAAATATTCACATACTTAATCAGTTCCTTAGCTTATCCTTCTTTAACACTGAGTCTGGTATTTTTCTGAAGATTATGTAATTTTTAACCTGGGATAATTATGTTCAAAATTTTCATAAAATATTTTCTTTCTAACAATTTTTTTCTTTTAAATTCTCTTACTTTTTATTTAAAATTGTGTATATAATGTATTTTCAATACACAAAAAGTATAGAGAATAAGACACCAATTCCCACATTAACAAGGATGATCATTGCTGCATGTTTTTGTTTCTTTGTTTTCTTTCTATAAAGTTGATTTTTTTCCTGCTTTGTTGAGGTACAACTGATGAATAAAAATCATAAGGTGTACAACATCATGATTTGACATACATATACATTATGAAATGATTACCACAGTCAAGCTAATTAGCATATCCATCACTTAACATAGTTACGTGTGTGTGTGTGTGTGTGTAGTGAGAACAAGTAAGATTCTTCTCTTATAGCAAATTTCAAGTATACAATATAGTATTATTAACTATAGTTACTATGCTGTACATTAGATCACCAGAAATTATTCATCTTATAACCGCAAGTTTGTCCCCTATGACCAACGTCTCTCCATTTCCCCATCCTCAGCTCCTAGCACCCAACTTTTTACTCTCTGCTTCCAAGAGTTTGACTTTTTTAGATTCCACTTATAAGTGAGACCATGTACTATTTGCCTTTCTCTGTTTGGCTTATTTCACTCAGCATAATGTCTTCCAAGTTCAACCATGTTGTCACAAATGACAGGAATTCCTTCTTTTTAATGGAAGAATAATATTCCATTTTGTGTGTGTGTGTGTGTGTGTGTATACTACATTTTCTTTATCCATTCATCTATTGATGGGCACTTAGGTTGTTTTCATACCTTGGTTATTGTGAATAATGCTGCAATGAACATGGGAGTGCAGATATCTTTTCAAGTTAGTGTTTTTGTTTCCTTTGAAAAAATGCCCCCAAGTGGAATTGCTGTATCATATGGTACTTCTTTTTTTTTTTTTCTTTGCTGAGGAAGATTCACCCTGAGCTAACATCTGTTGCCAATCTTCCTCTTTTCACTCCAGGAAGATTTTCCCTGAGCTAAGATCCGTAACAATCTTTCTCTATTTTGTACGTGGGTCACCACCACAGCATGCCCGCCAACAAGTGGTGTATGTCTGTGCCAGGGAACTAAACCTGGGCCACAGAAGCAGAGTGCCAAAACTTAACCACAAGTTCACAGGGCCAGCCCCTGGTAGTTCTATTTTTAATTTTTTGAGGAACTACCATGCCATTTTCCATAGTGGCTGCACCAATGTACAATTCCACCAACAGTGCACAAGGGTTCCCTTTTCTCAACATCCTCAAAAGCAGTTGTGTTTTTTTTTTTTAATTGAGGTACCACTGTTTTATAACATTACATAAATTTCAGGTGTACATCTTTATATTTCAATTTCTGTGTAGGCTACATCGTATCCACCACCCACAGACTAATTACCATCCATCACCGTACACATATGTCCTATCACCCCTTTCGTCTTCTCCCTCCCCCCATCCCCTATGCTAACCACAAATCTAATCTCTGTATCTATGTGTTTGTTATTGTTTTTATCTTCTACTTATGAGTGAAACATATGGTATTTGACTTTCTCCATCTGACTTATTTCACTTAGCATAATACTCTCAAGGTCCATCCATGTTGTTGCAAATGGCAAGACTTCATCTTTTTTTTATAGCTGAGTAGTATTACACTGTGTATATATACCAAATCTTCTTTATCCCATTCACCCATTGATGAGCTTTTAGGCTGTTTCCAAGTCTTGGCTATTGTGAATAATGGTGCAATGAACATAGGGGTGCTTATATGTTTACACATTTGTGTTTTTTTTTGTGTATTCTTTGGATAAATACCCAGCACTGGAATACCTGGATCGTATGGTAGTTCTATTCTTAGTTTTTTGAGGACTTTCCATACTGTTTTCCATAGTGGCTGCACCAGTTTATGTTCCCAGCAGCAGTGTACAAGGATTCCCTTTTCTCCACATCCTCTCCAACACTTGTTATTTCTTGTCTTCTTAATCCTAGGCATTCTGACGGGAGTGAGGTGATATCTCATTGTAGTTTTGATTTGCATTTCCCTAATAATTAGTGATGTTGTATATCTTTTCATGTGTCTGTTGGTCATCTGTATACCTTCTTCAGAAACATGCCCTTTGCCCATTTTTTAATTGCGTTGTTTGTTTCTTTGCTGTTGAGATGCATGAGTTCTTTATATATTTTGGATATTAACCTCTTATTAGATGTATGGTTTGCACATATCTTCTCCCAACTGTTAGGTTCTCTTTTTGTTTTATTGATGGTGTCCTTTGCTGTGCAGAAGATTTTTAGTTTGATGTAGTCCCTTTGTTTATTTTTTCTTTTGTTTCCCTTGCCTAGTGAGATGCAGTGCTCAAAAAGATGCTGCTAAGACCGATGTCAAAGAGCATACTGTGTATGTTTTCTCCTAGAAGTTTTAAGGTTTCAGGTCTTACATTCAAGTCTTTAATCCATTTTGAGTTCATTTTTGTGTATGGTGTAAGATAATGATCTATTTTCATTCTTTTGCACATGGCTGTCCAGTTTCCCCAAACCCATTTATTTAAGAGACTTCCCTTTATCGACAGTATGTTCTTGGCTCCCTTGTCGAAAATTAGCTTTGCACAGAAAATAGCCATTCTAACAGGTGTGAAGTGATCTCTCATTGTGGTTTTGAGTTGCATTTCCCTGATGATTTGTGCTGTTGAGCAACTTTTTATATACTTCTTGGCCATTTGTATGTCTTTGGAAAATTATCATCTATTCAGGTTCTTTGCTCTTCTTTTAATCTGGTTATTTGTTTTTTCACTGTCCAGTTGTTGCAGTGCCTTATATAATTTGAATATTAACTCCTTATCAGATAGATAGTTTGCAAACATTTTCTCCCATTTTGTAGGCTGCCTTTTCATTATGATGATTGTTTCCTTTGCTGTGCAGAAGCTTTTTAGTTTGATGTAGTCCCACTTGTTATTTTTGCTTCGTTCCCTGTGCTTCTGGTGACATATCCAAAAAATCATTGCCAAGAACAATGTCAAGGAGGTTTTCTCTATATTTTCTTCTAGGAGCTTGTTTCAGGTCTTGCATTTAACTTTTTAATTCATTTTGGGTTTATTTTTGTGTATTGTGTAATGGTTCAGTTTTATTATTTTGCATGTGGATATCCAGTTTTCCCAACACCGTTATTGAAGAGACTATCCTTTCACCATTGTGTATTCTTGGTGCCCTTGTCAAAAGTTAATTGACACATATGTGTGGGTTTAGTTCTGGGTTCTCTATTTTTTTCCTTGATCTGTGTATCTGTTTTTATGCCGGTACCATATTGTTTTGATTATCATACCTTTGTAATATAGTTTCAAATCAGGATGTGTGATATCTCCAGCTTTGTTCTTCTTGCTCAAGATACTCTGGCTATTGGGAGTCTTTTGTGGTTCCAAACAAATTTTAGGATTGTTTTTTCTACTTCTGTGAAAAATGCCACTGAAATTTTGAAAGGGACTGCATTAACTTTGTAGATCATTTTGGCAGTATGGACATTTTAACAACATTAATGCTTCCTATCTATGAACTCAGGATATCTTTCCAGTTATTTCTGTTTATTTCAATTTTCATCAATGCCTTATAGTTTTCAGTGTACAGATCTTTCACCTTGGTTATATTTATTCCTGAATATTAATTTTTTTGATACTATTATATATGAGATTGTTTCCTTAATATGTTTTTTTGGATAGTTGTTGGTGTATAGTGGTGCAACTGATTTTTATATGTTAATTTTGTATCCTGTAAATTTACTGAATTTGTTTATTAGTTCTGATTATACATTTTTGGTGGAGTCTTCAGGCTTTTCTATATATAATATCATGTCATCTGCAAACAGAGACAATTTAACTTCTTCCTCTCCTCTCTAAATGTCTTTTATTTCTTTTTCACGTCTAACTGCTCTGGCCAGGACTCTAAGTACTATGTTGAACAGAAGTAGTAAGACTGGGTGCCCTTATCTTGTTCCTGATCTCAGAGGAAAAGCTTACAGCTTTTTATCTGTGAGCATGATATTAGCCGTGGGCTTGGCATATAGGGCCTTTATTATGAGGAGGTACATTCTTTCTATACCTAATTTGTTGAGAGTTTTTTCATGAAAGGATGTCGAATTTTGTCAAAATTTTTCTTCTTCTATTGAGATGATCATATGATTTTTATCCTTCATTCTGTTACTGCAGTGTATCCAGCATATTGATTTGCATATGTTGAACCAGGCTTGCATCCCAGGAATTAATCCCACTTGATTGTTCTGTATGATCTTTTAAATACGTTGTTAAATTTGGTTTGTTCACATTTTGTTGAGGATTTTTTTATCTATGTTCATCAAGGATATTGGCCTGTAGTTTTTCTTCTTGAGTGTCCTTATCTGACTTTGGTATCAGGGTAATTCTGGACTTATAAAATGAGTTTGGGTCTGTTTCTTGTGCCACAGGCATGCATGACTTCTCCCCGTGGGTGGAGTGGGTGGAGCTAGTGACAGAAGCAAGGCCAAAAAGGGATGTAGCCAGGTCCTGGGGAATGGGGCTATTTCTGGGTCTGTAGCCAGGACCATGGTTGGGAAGTCTGCCAGCTGGGCATGGGCCAGCCTTCTCAAAATGGCTCTCCTCATTCTTAGGCTTCACCAAGGTTTCACAACTTCCTACCTGGATCCCAATGCTCCTACAAAGACACTTTTGTCCATGGATAGCTGCCAAATTAGTTTGGCTTGGGGGATACAAGCAGGAGACCTCTTACCTCTTATTTTGTCATTTTGCTGACAGCACTACCATTTACTAGTTGACATTTACTAACATTTTTCGCTGAATCCATTGAGTGTACAATTTCTAGTCAGGATCATGTTATTGTAATAATATGCCTATGTACCTATCTTGATGGATATCATTTTATATATGATTCTAACAGTTAATGTGCACTATTTAACACAAACAAAAAACAATGATTTCATCAAATTATTGGCAGAAAAAGTGGCTTACTCTATTAAAAGCTATCCAGTTGAAATTTATAGTACACATGATACTCAAAGTTGAAAAATTAAGTGCATTCACAGTTAGAAAGAAGGCTGGCAATTATCACTATTATGGTTTAAGACTGAACTACAGGTCTAGGGGCTTATAATAAGTTAAAATAAATATATTAGTAAATAAAAGAAAAGAATGAATATCAAAAGTGATAAAAGGAAGAAATTAATAAAAATCAACTCAACTATTGGACAATTTTACTCATAAATACAACTGTAAAAATAATGAGTAGTATACGATTCAATGACTCCAAACAGTGCTTTGAAAGAACACGTCATATCCAAAATTCATCCTATCAATGTTTCAAGGTTAATTAGATCACTTTTGGTGTAATTGGACAACTTGTTCTCCATTTGCCACTTCAGAAGCTTTTCTTCCCTTCCATTCTCATTCTAGGCCCAGGGAGGCTGACCTCTAGTGATTGCATGACCCTTGCTTCTTGCACTCTGGCTTGTGTTTTTGTTTGGTTAATGGAAGAAGCTGACGGAAGAACCAAGCATACTTATTTGCCTAATTCTTTTTTCTAGGGCTGCAATTTTAGCAGGCTCCATTCCTCTTCCAAGGGCTGCGCCTGCTGGTAACGGATCTATTTTCCAGGTTTGAATTTTTTCCAGGTTCCAGTAACACCATTCCTTTTGCCTTCTGCCTGTGATGGTAATGGAGTTCCTTGGTTTCTAGTTCCTAAGGGCCTCATCAATCTTGGTTTGTTTTCTTAATCCTAACCAAAAATCTGTGTATTGACTACTTCTTTATTTTCAATGATCTTGTAAAATTATTAATATATGCATCTACCCTATTCTTGAGGAATTTTTTAATTTATATTTTTTGCTGAATTTAGTCATTTTATCACTATTTTAAGATTATTAATGTGAAATTTTTATAGTTGTTTTATTATTTAGAAATCTCATTGTCTTAAGTTTATCTGCTTTCTTTTCTGTAATATTTTTTTCTCCTCTCTTTCTTAGTTCACTCAAGCTTCTCTGTAACTGTTTCATTTATATACATTTTCTAATAAAAATATATTTGTTTTGTAGATGAGTTATATTCTGAGATACTCCTTCATGTCAATATATGTTTATCTTGATGTATACATTACTTCAATTTTAACATTTATTTTGTTATATTTTTCTAACTTGTTGAGTTGATGTCTCTGCTAAGTTATTTTAATTTTTTCATAGTTTTCAATAAATATATTTATATCTGTTAATTTCCACACAAGCTCTGTAATATAGTTTGATTTATTTCTAAACATTTTGAGTCTATTTTGATTTCATTTTTATATTAAATACATATTTGGTTTTTGCCTGTTTCTTGCATTTAATATCTGAGGGGGAAGATTTTGTTGTTGTTGTTATTTGGCTATCTCTTTATTGTTAATTCTAACACTAGTGAATTCTAGTCAGTGAACATGTGTTGTAACATATTTCCTGTTTGGAGCTTAATGGTTTATCTTCATGATGGAATACATGTTTTTTGTTGAGATTTCTTATGTGTTTGCAGGTCCAAGCTTTGAATTTGTCTTCGAAGTCTTTATTTAAGTTGGCTTGGCTTTTTCTGAGTATAGTATTTAAAGTTATCTCCCTCTATGATTATACATTTTTCAGATTTGTCTTTATTTCGCCAATTTGGAGCTCATCAAAGCTATATTACTTAGTAAATTAATGCTCTTATGTGACATTATATTATGATAGATGTTCTATTTCAGTTCCCATTAATATTTTTGTTTTGAATTTATTTTCATTAGATAACCTTTACTTCGTATGTTCTTGCTTCTTTATTTTTGTACTATCTACTCAATTTCTTTCATTGCTCTCTTAAAAAATATACATCCGAATTTTAAAACTATTACAAAAATTTATTTTATTAAAAATATTTAAAACTTTCAGGTTTATAGTCATTATAAAGTATAGACTTCTACTTAGTTGTGCATATTATTTATTTCCTATTTACCATGCTTTTTTATTAGTTCATTTTTTATTTCTACTTGCATATGTTTTGTTTAAGCAATCAAATTTTAAGTTACTATTTTCTTTCTGAGTTTACACATTGCATATGAGTTTTCTTATTTATTGAATGCAATTGTTTATACCATACTTCAAAATCTTTTGATGGGTTAATTCTTTATAATAGTAAAATGGCCTAAATTAACCTTTGCAGTTCTTCCAAAATAGTACTACTAAATAAGAAATTATGAGAAAATGAAAATTTCAACTAAGAAAACTGAGAAGTTAGTTTGTAACACGGTGAAATATTAAATAAAAACTCAATTTTACATTCTAACATAGAGTCACAGTGTGTGATGTCCTCTGTAAATGACCCATGAAGTTATTCTGTCATTATTCATGGACTATGCCCTTTGAATCTGCTGCTAATAGTTAAGATTAATTTGTATTGACCTAAACACAAGGTCCTACCCAAGCTCTCTTGCAATGCGTAGCTTTCATTTTAGGGTTAGCTGGGGTTGTAGAATCTATGGCCATGGCTTGATTTGTCATGCTAGCTCCTGTAATTTTGTTTAAATCTATTTTCTGCGTGATTCACACTAGTCCATGAAAGGATTATAGAAAGTCATAACAGAAATGGAGGAGTTTTTGAAAATCAATGCTTTAGATGACTTGAAATGCCAATATAAAAGATACAGTTATAGAGGAAACACTTAAGTATTAGAAAAACAAGGTCTCTAACTCAAAACCATACAGAAGTAGAAATTTTCCATATATATGTGTGTATATATATATACACACATATATATATTCAAACTGAAAGAAATGTATCCAGAGTCAAATATAATTATCTACTGAACATATTATCAGAAGAAGAAACAGCAATTGTGGATAAATCGAAAGTGCTAAGAGTTTTTCTCAGCTTTCTCTCTCTTTAGAATTTACCAATCTGGGGAGCTGCTAGTCCAAGTGACTAGCACAGATAAGAACAAGAACATGCTGTGTTAGAGGAGATGATGACTTACATAATTTTCCAGGGGTCTTGAGTAAAGGTATAGGAGTATGGAGCCTCGGTATGAATATGAATTTCATTTATCTGTCACTTCTCCAAAGACATGACTTGCCTTGCCTCCAGGGAGATCTGGAAAATTTTGCCCAAGCCTTTTGTGGGCAGGGACCCACAGGGTGTCCATTTGGAATAACAGCTTTGCTTCTTCAAAAAAAATCATTTGGCTTGATTTTAGAGAAGAAAAATTTCCTTGGTAGATTTTAACAAAAGTATCAATGAAAAGCTGTTCCTTGTAGTTGATGATAGATTATCACAAATTTTATGATTTAGAAAGGAAACTTAGTAAAGAAAGGTAGACATATTTTATGCCTACTCCACCCCGTGAATCTCTTCTGGTTTCAATCACAGACTGAAACCAATTATAAAATGTTTAGCTACATAGTTCAGTGAACTATTTCATGATTCAGATAGACTGATTGGACCTTTCTTTGTTCATGTATTAATTTATTCAATGTCTGAATTAGCACAGTCATTTTTTATGCACTCAGGAAGCTTTCACTATATCATCACCCCTCTACTCCCACCAAAAAATCCTGCATTTTAGGAATCTCAGTGACTTCTTATCAGTTAGCTTGGAAATAAAGAATTTTGACAGCCAATATCTAAATCGTTAGGCAACAAACAAGTCAACAAAATATATTTCTCCAGAATTGTGACATTACCTGTGGGATTATCAGAAAATTATTTTAACTGAACCCTCCTCACACAAAACTGGCATTCAATAAATTCTTCTTTAACAAATGAATGGCTTAAAAACTGTAGCCTTGTATGTTTACAAAATAGTTTATAGAAGATGTCAGTAATAAGAAAGGATTTCTGTAAGGAGGTGGCAGGAGAAAGAACATTTCAGTCAATGTAGCAGGAAATGAAAATATCTGGATATTTTTGGCTAATATGATAAAATGAGTTATCATTTTATGTTCCTTGATATATTGTTTCTTGATATATACATGCTCCTTCACAGTAGAGGGCCACCTGTGCCCGGAGCCCCTCGCCCAGCCCCCAGCCCAGAGATGCGAAGGGCAGATGCACAGAGGTCTAGGGAACCTCTTCCCAAGAAGTCCTGACAACGACGAAGGGCGTGGGTGGGGACAGCAAGGCGCCCAGGCCCTGCCCTTACGGTGATGATGCTGCGCCCATCCTTCACCTACACGGTCTCCAGGAAATTCTCAAAGTGATGGCTGTGCTCCTCACGGATGAAGGGCCATAGATCCAGCAGCAGGAATTTTCCAGTGTTGCCGTAGAGCTGCTGCAGGTTGATGCCGAACTCATGGACTGAGGCCCTTTTGCGGTCCTTGTGTGCAGCAACTTGAGGGATCTCCTGCACTAAGAGCGTGATGCGCGTCGTCAGCACGCACTCCTGCCCCAGCTCCGCGGCTCTGATGCTCGCAGGGCTCTGCCGACCGCCTGGGCGAGAGGCGACGTCTGCACGCGGAAGGACCGGAGCGAGACGCCAACCGCGTGCGCACACTCAGGGAAGGGGAAAGTGCTGGCTTCGGTCTCATAGGGTTCCTTAATGTCCCCTTTTGTGAAGGGACAGGGGGTGGGTGGGTGTTGAGGCCCCATCAAATATTGCTCCGCCCAGAAAGTGGATGGTGGACCCTGTGTAAGCCATCTGGAAGGCTTGGCTGGGCATGGAGCACAGCTCTTCTGCAGCAAGCTGGTGCTCCGCGGCCAGGACCACCTGGTAGCTCGCCTCCACAGGCCCCACTCGGCTCGCGGACAGGAGCCTGCGCTGAGGCCTCTGGAACATTGGGCACAGACTCTGCCTGGGGAATTGCAAGGGTCCTGGGCTGTCTTCAAGACCACCAGGTGCAAGGCCTCATCTTGGAAGTAGGAGACGGTAGCGATGTCATGGATGGGGACCCTGAGATTTTGTCCTGCCCCGTTCCTCCAGGCCAGCTTGACATGGTAGGCAGACAGGCTGCTCACGGCATCATGCTCCTGGGTCAAGTGTTGGGATGCTGGTAGGTTGTCTTGGCACCATCTATGGAGAGCAGGATTTCCTACTGTAGGCATTCAGTTGTCCTGGTATGCAGTTAACAGACCTAAGTACTTCAGCTCCTCCATACAGTTGCTCAGCGGTCTGTTGGGCTCCCCATACTCAGCCAAGGACAGGTGCAGAGGATGCCTTTTTGTCACCTTCTCCTGGGATTTTATCTCTACTCTGTTCACCTTTAGGAATACTCATTTAAACGAAGACACAATTCCAGCCTTCTTGACCCCCTTGCTCGCCTCTTCCATGTCCCATGTGCAGCTCCAAGTCAAAATTGAGTGAGATTAAGTGTAAATTTTATTCATCAACTTTTGGTGCATTAACCACGTCTTAATTCGGTGTTTTATCCTAGTCATAGAGACAAGGACCTTTGGCTTTATTATAAGAAGAGCTAATTTTACAGCTCTTATATACAAAAGGCAGTTGATAGCAGCTTACATGTTTGGTAGTTTATAAAGTTAAAAACTCCACATTTTAGATGTTCTGCACCGTTTTTTCTTTAACCTGATTTTAGATATACAGATTTAATCTATTTCTTGGCATAATAAAACTAACACTTGTATGCACACAAACTAAATTTTTGGTAATTATTTAAAAAAGTATTCTTAGATATCAATATTTCTCATGATAGGTTTCAAATTTGCTTTTTTCTATGTTAAGAAATAGTATGTAGAACAGTTAAGAAAACACTTTCTTCTCTAAAGCAATTGATCAGTTAATATTTTTGTCACTAAAACTGAACTATCAAATGTCTCAAATTCATTTACAGAAATAGTATTATTTTATACATTTTTGTTTTATTTTACAGCACAGTATGCATAGTTTACTCTTCCAGTGAAGTCCCCAAACAACCAAGTCTAGAAAACTGAGAAAAGATGAGGTACTATATAAATAACTCAGATAATTCAAAATTATATCAACATGTTATAGTTCTTAAGTTCTTTCTCCCCAACATTAATAGAAATACTTTTATCTCATGAAAAAATTTAAATATACTCAATGATTATTTTTTCTCCCCTGTTATATAATTTAGACTCAATTTTTTAGTGAAAATTATAAAAGTTAGAGGTGTATTCATCTCTAAATAATAAAATATTACCCAATATTGACAATGGTGCTTAAAATAAAATTGTAAAAATATAAAATGGTAAGTGGTACATATTTATGCAACCTCATATAGTGTTTGAACAATTATGTGCAAGAGTAACACAGTATTGCACATGTTTGTGAGTCATTTCAAATCCTCATTCCAAAACATTTTTGTGGTTTTATTGACATCATTCACCAAGATTTTGTAATTTATTGTTTATAAGTATTTCTTTAGTGTTATTCATTATACTCTGATTTTATAATATCAATGAAATTTTTTCTATGTTAATATAACATGTCTATACAATATTTTATTCAAATGAACAAAATAGTTATAATTTTAATATTGAAGAATTACTTCAACTACTTTAAACAATTTTACAGAAATATGTAATTTCAAAATATTTTCCCCAACGCTACATTTTTACTATAGTAAGCTCACTGTAATTATAATAATAAATGTATAGTTTGATATGTGCTAAAATTTTTTTTGACAGGAAGTTTTTTCTACTTTATGAATACGTTAATAAAAAGTAAAAATGTATCTGAACAGATGCTTATAAAGACAATTCATAAGGCAGTTATGTCTATGAATAAAATATAAATTCAGAATATTTTCAATCATAATGTTATATTTTACTTTCAGAACTGGATTATAGTATATCATTCAGCAAAGTTTCATTAATTTCTTTTAGTGATATAGAGAATAACATGAAGATATTTTTCAGAGTATTTTTACATATACCATATTGGAAATCAGAGTTCATAAACAGTATGGAAATTCTCATGGCATTACATTTTTGCATTTAAATTCCCCAGATATGTTATTACCTCACAAACACTGCCATTTCATCTAAATACTTCACCCTATTTGATTATTAAGCATTTAAAACTGATTATGTTAATATCTTTATTTTCTTTTCATTTACCTATTAAGAGAGCAAATAAATACAAGAGTTCAAGATAATATATGATTTTGGAAACATATTCCAAGAAACCTATTCTAAGAATCAGACCACTGAAAGTTCAACATTATCTAAAGATAATTCAAATGGCTATACATAATGCAATTTTTCAAATTCTGTGTTCTTCAGTACCTATAAAAAGCGTGTGTGGGGCAGGCCCAGTGGCATAGTGGTTGAGTTCCCGTGCTCTGCTTCTACAGCCTGGGGTTCGCAGGTTCGGATCCCGGGTGTGGACCTAGGCACCACTCATCAAGCCATGCATGCATCAAGCCATGGCAGCATCCCACATACAACATAGAGGAAGATGGACACAGATGTCAGCTCAGGGCTAATCTTCCTCACCAAAAAAAAAATAAATAAATAAAGATGTGTGTACAGAGGAGAGACTAAAAATGATGAAAAGGCAAAATTTGATAAACATGTGTGGAATTCAAATTCCTATGGTCAACTATTATTACTTTAATTTATCCCTGATATAAGCCTTGGGCTAGGTCTAGGACTATCAAGATTTCTCTTGCATGCTTAAGATTGGTGTAATACTGTCTTGCAATCCAGTTGGCATCTGTTAAAATGATTCTACATAGAATCCTTAAAGTGTGGGGAGTCATATTGGTATTTGTGTAGGCTAGAGTTGATTTCCAGCTGGTCTGGGAAAGCTGTATCCTTTTCTCTGGAGACACTGGGTGTTGTGTTTGACTTGTAGCCAAGAAAAGGGCTGTAGGATTTATAATGTGCAGTTAAAGTCCAAAACTCCCCTGGACACCCCCCAGGCTGGGTTTACTGATGGTTTTCAGCTGGTGGTGCCTGTTAGACACCCTGGTTTAACTACATGGCCAGAAACACATAATCCCCCTTCCTAACTTCTGCCTTGAGCTCTCATGAGGCCAAGATTCCTTGCACAGATCTTGATGGTTCAATTGATGTGGAAGCCCGGCTCAGGTGCCATTAAGGACCCTGGGGAGATTGTACCTGGATGTCTTTCAGACCCCCAAAATTTGCCTGTACTCTCTTTCTGCTGATGTATCTTATTTTCACCTTTAAATAAAAAGCATTACGTGAGCATGCTTTGCAAAGTCTAGTGAGTCCTTTGAAATATCCAAACTTGGACATCTTTGTAGTATTTAATTCAATATTTCAAGATTAGGATTAGGATGAGGCAAACCAAGAGCCTAGGACACAGAATTTAAGGAGGCTCTCACCTGCAACAATCCTGAGAGTCCCTCCTTTACTTCTGTGCTGTGAGTGCCTCTTTTGCCCCATCCTTGTCCAAGACCTGCTCTCTTTATAGTGTCAAGCATCTTTCCAGTTAACTACATAGGACATCTCAGACTTAGACCTCTATCACCAGCTTGTCTTTATTGTCTTTCCTGCCTTTGTGTTACTTCCGAAAAGATACTCTTTATGCATTTTCAATCAGATCTTCATTAAAATCTATCATATCTATTAATCCTCTCAACAGCCATTACCATTAAAACAATTTTAAATACTCTTGCAGTAAGGTATGCTAAAATTTTAGTGAGAAAATGAAAGAATGGATTAACTACTGCCATTAAAACAATTTTATATACTTTTTTTGAAATAAAGTATGCTGAAATTTTAGCAAGAAAAAGAACCTGCCTCAATGATTTTGTTAATTCTAGAAGCCTTCCAGAGGTAGGGCGTTGTGTCTGTTGTTTCTGATCCAGAAGTTTGATGCTAATGGTGGCATTATCTTGCAAAGTAACATGATTAAGAGCAGTTGGGCAAACTAATTAGGTGTAGAATTCCATACATTAGAGACTACTTAAAGCCCTGAAGTACAAATAATTCTCCTCAAGGTAAGAGCATTAATATTTGGTTTACAGCACTTGTTAAAACATGGACATAATATTTAGTTGATGGCTATTATGTGTTAAAGTAGGAAATATGATAAACTGTAAGAGTTCATAAAAGACACTACATATTCAGAGTATTTCTGATAATTTCAAGTTTGAAATATTCTTTGTAACCTCAGTTGATATCCTTCTTGAGTTAGTCTCCACAAGGATTCATAAACCTAAAAGATTCATTTTAATTGTGATGGCGTTTTCCCACCATGAGCTAGTCCATTAAAATCACATTGAGTGAGATTACAGGTAAAGTACTCAGCTGTTGGTTAATTCTCAAGCCAAGATAAAATCATTTAATTCCAAATATCCTGCTATGATTTAAAGTAACTATCTAAAACACTAGTCAGTGAAATGTGAAACTGTTAAGTGCTTTCCTTGGGGGCTTAGCTTGTTATCTAGGATAGTAATATATTTCGGAAGAACATTCAGAATAAAATTCTTGGAAAATATTTTTCTTTTTTTGTTTTTAGTAATGTGTGTTCAGAAATAAAGAATTTAATATTACAGTTTACTTCAATCTTTATTTTCGGTAGTAAGAAGGCGAGGGCTTAGAAAAGTTATATCTTTATTTCTGTTACTGACCTAGGTCCATTTTTCCTGCCTCGTGATTATGCCAATCACCAAGATTATGAGTTCGCAGCCCAGAAAGGGTTTTTATCACAAGGCAGCCAAGTGAGGAGACGGGAGAATGAATCTCATATCCACCTCCCTGAAAAAGGAGATTAGGGATATTTATGGGATAAGAGGGCAGGATAGTCTGAAGTGTGGGAATAAATGATTGGAGGTAGGAAGAAGTGAGGTAATTGATGATCTGCGCAAGTGTAGTCAAGCTTCACGGCTCTTCATAGGACACATGTTCACAAAATTGTGGCATTACCATGATCTGAAGGTACAGTTTTCAGCTCCTTGACATCAAAGGGTCACCTGTTGGTCATCTGCACAGGCCCAGTTGATGGTCTGTGGTGTTAACCAGCCTGAACTGGACAAGGAGTTGACCCCCAGTTCCTGAAAAACTTAAGCACCCATTACCATGGTGACCCAAGCATCAGAGATGTATCTATAGGGTGGGCTTTAGTAATGCGTTATCTAACTACTTTTGCAAACAGACAACTAACTGAGAATAGTTAAAGCAAGTTGGTCCCTGGTTTCACTTCCTAAATACTAATTTCCTAGAGAGATCATCAATTGTCAATGCTAAAGTAGTTCACATGGATAGAGATTCATATAAATATATCATGTTTGAGACCAATATTCATTGTACATAGGATGGTGTTCTATATTCAAGATCAGATTATTTCTCATCCATGAAGAACTGTATATCCCAAGATGATTCATAACATAGACATAAAGTCTTATAGTTAATTAATTGTATATTAACTAACTTTATAAACATTTTGTTATACATTCAATCTTTATTTTTATTATAGTGTTTACAATGCACTGTTACAAAAGCATAGAGTAGGAATGGAACAAAAACATGGATTTTGGAAGCAGTAGTTTATTTACAAACTTCAGTGCTGATTTTCTGGGTAAATTTCGTGAAAAATGCTTCCTCCTTGAACATCAATTTCTTCATCTAAAAATGAGAATACTCTTACCATATAGGAATATTTTAAGATTAGGTTTTCCATTTTGCAAACCGTAAGATTTTAAAACAATATAAGTGAAACTCATGAAAGAAATTACATATAAAAGTAAACAAAGGAAAAAATCGTCCTATTATAATAGACAAAGTTCTTTGAATCCAGTTATACATGGTTGATGGGCTACATCAATGTTTCAATCTTGATACGTCAAATAATTAAAATGTATATATAGACGTCCATCTTCTACCATAATTTTAGAAATCTGAAAGAAGTGTTGCTAGCACTCTTTCGATAAAATTGAATACAACAAACATTAAATACATAGACGAACGGATAAAGAAAATGTGATATATATATAATGGAATACTATTGCAACTCTCAGATTCTAGCAATAAAGAAAAAGAATCCTGCCATTTGTGACAACATGGATGGACCTTGAGGACATTATGCTAAGTGAAATAAATCAGACAGAGAAAGGCAAACACTGCTTGATCTCACTTATATGTGGACTCTAAAAAAACCAAAGTCATAGAAACAAAGATCAGGATGGTAGTTGCCAGGGGCATGGGTGAGGGGTGGGGAATTGGGTGTAAGTGGTCAAAAGATACAACTTCCAGTTATAAGATAAATAAATGCTGGGGATGTAATGTACATCATGATGACTATAGATAACAATACTGTATTGCATATTTGAAAATTGCTAAGAGTAGATCTTAAAAGTCCTCACCACAAGTTAAAAAAGATTGTAACTATGTAAAGTGATGGATGTTAATTAAACTTATTGTGGTAATCATTTTGCAATATATCCATATTTCACATCATTTTTTTGTACACCTTAAACTTATGCAATGTTATAAGTCAATTATAACCCAATATAACTGGGGGGAAAAAGGAAATTCCAAATATGGATGAAAGAAATCAAAGAACACCTAGTTAAATGGAGAAAAAAATCTTTATTTATGCATTTAAAAATTCAATATTACTAATATGTTAATCTCCTCCATTGGATGTATAGATCCAATAGAATTCCAATCAAAATCCCACCATATTTTTGGGATATATTGACAAGCTGATTCTGATATTTATATGGAACGTCAAAGGACCTTGAATAGACATAATCATTTTTCAAAAAGAAGAATGGATTTGAAAAACTCAGAGTACCCCATTTCAAATCTTATTATAAAGCTACAGAAATGAAGACAATAGGCCGGAAGACCTAAGAAATTTTTCTTCATCCTTCACAGTGAGAAGCTGATGAGAATCCTTGAGGTGAAACTCATGAAAATGTGAGGGCCCTCCTAACACTGGGCTCCCCAGAGATGTTAACTCTCTAGATACTCCACAACTGAGCTGCCCGCAGTCCTTACAGTGTAAGTGTGCCTACTGGTACTGGCACCAGCAGTGGCTTCTGCTCCTGGTAAGGTGTGATTCCAGGCACCTGCCTCTGTCTCTGGTTTTGGGACCAGCAGTTTGCCCTGTGACCTCAATTCTCTGATGGGTCTATGAAGAGTTTTTTTTCAGCTTATTTAGCTTTATCTTGTTGTGAGGATGGGAGTGCTAACTTCCACACTATTTACATGTTAAAGCAGAACTACAGACTTTTATTTTTAGAAACAAAATAGTCGAAGAGACAAAATTTTCAAAAGTTGTTCCAAGGAAAATATTTTTCAGTGTATCTGACAAAAGCTCATTAAATGAACACTTCTAATTGACTTGGTATTATATATATATTAATTGCATTTATATGTAAGAAAGGTACACAATGTGGAGAGTGCTGCTTTAGTTTGTTGACCATTTGGAAAATTGAATCTGTCTAATTATCTGATTCATTTTAAATTTGTTTAAATTATCTACTCTACACAAGTTCAAAAGGACTATTGACCTTGCATTAGATTTTTCGTATGTGTATACACAATAATCCCCAATCTTGGATTCATCTTCAAATGTTTTATGTTATATCTCTGCCTGAACATTTTTTATTTACCCGCAAGGGATTCGATTTTAGTTTTTAATGTGCAAAGATGGTGTTAAAATGAAATTCTTAGGTGGGAATGAAGTAGAATGTTCAATTCTTGATTATTAATATATCTTCACCTACCCCAGTTTGAAGAAAATTATCATCACATCAGGATAAGAAAAAACAATTCTGATATCTTCACAGATGTTGAAAGAATTGGCAGTTTTTGGCAGAAGCAGAGACCCCTATGCTGTTCTGGATATCAGAACTACCAGCAGCAAAAGCAAGCCTTTTGTACAAGCAAGATTGTAGTCTTTGACCCATAGAATGCGTTTGAAGACATTGACCATTATGAGCTTTAGAGAATGATATAGTCAGTAATCCATAATATGGTTACATTTTTAAATTTACATACAATTGTATATGTATGCATATATTTTTTTTGTTTAGAAAGATTGAAACAGAGTATGATGCCTTCTTATAATGGTATTTCAATTATAAACTTCTCTTATTAATATGTTTACCAATAATAATTATAAAATTGCCACATAGAACTTGTTTTATCTACTGTAGTTTCTTGGTATTCCAAACAAGACTGTGCAATGCTATCTGACTAACCTTTCCAAAATACACAAATGGTCAAACCCGCTCCCAAGACACCAACTAAATTCCAAAATTCTTGACCAGTCATTCAAGTCTGTTAATGATCAGATTTCTGATATCCTTTAGTTTTATGATATATATTGAAATTCCAATTCACATACACCTTAGTATACCCATTCTGAATTGCAAGTTCTTCCTTATACCTAACTCAAATTTATCAGACTTCTTTTGTAATAATCAAAAAATTTTGTTGTTTTATTCATATAGATCCCAAACACTATTCTTTACTGTTACTTCTGGGTAGTTTATGATTGGTGTTGCTGTTGAAATGGGGACTTTTTCAATTATATTTTCTGGTTAATGTATAAAGATATTTTCTTTTATTTGTCTAATCTCTGGACACTTTAAGGAAATTGTTATTTTGGAAAGTTAGGTTGATTTCCTTTGGCTTCACAGATCAACAATCATCATATCTTTGTCTCTATCTCTTTGTCTCTCTATAGATATAGTTTCAGTTTCACTCGAAGGGATTTAATCTAATCCAATGTAATGCAAAATTTCCAAAAAAAAGAATTCAAGCCCAGCTTTCTTTTTTCTAGGTAGATCATGTTCCCTTTAGCAATTATATCTACCCAAGAATTTTTTCAAGACATTTTCACAGTATAGCTTTCTTAGCCTATTATTCCAAAGTGACACATATAGTACAAATAGTTTATTTAGAAATAAACCCAGGAGCACATTGAGGGACTGGGGGAGTGAGACAGTCATTCAAGGGTATGTTATTGAGTTAGCACACTGGACAAATAGAGTTTTATTCCACTAGTGACCCTGAGAGACTTGTAGAAATCACCTCAGAATTATCCCACCTAGAGTCAAAAAAAAAAAAAATCAGGATACTTACCCATCACTTCCCTTCCTTCATTGTTTGAGGGCTGCTCCTAGGATTGTTAACTCTCAGGCACTTATAGATTGCAAACTTCGATGGACAGAGAGTGCCCTTGGTTAGAGATACATACAGGTATTTGGGATAGGAAGCCATCAGAATATATGTATTCCTACATTTCACCTCTTGCAAAATTCAGATCCATTCTCTTTAATTACTGATTCACTGATTTTTGTAACCACTTGAATTTTTAAAATGAGGACAATCAAAGAAACAGTTGACAAGTTACAGTTCCCTGGATGCAGTTCATCCTGTGGCCATAGTTCATTCCTATCACCTCACTCTTCTGCCTCTCATGCTAGATTTCCTACAACCTCAGTCAGTACTTCTGCTAGTATAGGTAGTTTGCTCAATAAGATGACCCTGACTTTTATCTCCAAGGTAAGTGTACTGTTGCCAGTTCACAGTTCCTGTAATTCTCTCCTTATGGTTATCTTCATACATGGAAGCATAGACAAGCACACCAGGAAATCTCCTGAGTTGCAGCCGTATTCTTCCTTGTCTTGATTTTATAGCAGCAACTCTATTTAATCATGTTAATCAGAGTCAATTACCCCTAGCCACATAGGAACAACTTTCTTTGCCTTTAGATTTTTTGGGCACAAACAGCCCAAAGTGACTAGGCAGAAGACATAGCATTAGGTTTAATTGAACCCTTACTGTATCCCCAAGTAGAAAAGCCCTTCTCCAAGAAATCAAAACCCCAAGAAATCAAGTCAAAAAGAAATTTTTTAACAGAGTCTAAAATAGTGGGGATAAATTCTCCAATGTGTCACCAAGGGAGGCTGTTACAACTTCCATTCCTTGGTTCCAGACCAGTAATGTTTAAACAGTCTACGGTTAGCTCATCCTAATATATTGAGCTAACCTAGCCATTAAATGGACCTAGTATTTTTCATTCTTTAATATCTGGTTTTAGGGAACTGCCTGTAGAGTGTAAGGGATAAATATCAATGCAACAGTGATAGGTGACATGTGTGTCTAGGACACCTATTTATGTAATATAATTTGCCTTTTCTAATTGCCTGAGCTATACCCGAAAGACACCATTTCTGTTGTATGATGAATTGGTATTGAGTTACTCAAACTTATTACCTGGTATTTCAGAAAATATACATTTCATGATGGACATCTTCAAGTTCCCTAGTCACCTAATGTCTCAAGGCTTAGAGTCTATGATAGATCCATAGATCCACTGTTTTTCAAATGAAGAACAATTCTCTGTTGCACCCAGCATGACATGGCTTGAGAATCCCAGAAGTCTACACTGTAAATTTCCTACTAGGTTGGCCAGAATGTCCCCATGGTACCCTTATTTCCATAGATGTATCTAGCATCATGGCATCTACAGAGCCATATGGGTCAAGTGATAGTACTACTTAGTACCATAGTTTGAAATGGGTACAGTCTCCTCTCTTGCTCTTGGCCAACTCAAAGCCCAAAAATTGCTTCAGATCAATCACCCATATTATGAAGGGTAATCTGCTTTACTCAATGTCTACTGATTTAAATGTTAAGCTCATATAAAAATTACCTTCACAGAAACATCTAGAATAATGTTTGACCAACTATCTGGGTGTTGTAACCTAGCCAACTTAACACTTAAAATGAAATTAACAATCATAGGTGGCAAAGACATGAATTCTCAAGCATATTTTTCTGGGTTCATAACCCAGGTCTTCCATTTTATGAATATGGGCAACTTACTTCACTTTCCTGTAATTCAAAAGCCTCCTCTGTAAAGTGGGGATAAGAATAGTACCTATTTTCAGAGGCCAAATATGAAGATTAAAGGAGTTAATATAAATAAAAGTCTTAACACAGTGTATGACACATAGTAAGTGCTCCAAAAATATTAGCTCTGATTGTGGTTAATAGTTTGGAAGAAGATAGCTTTCATAAACTTTTTGTACACTAAATATCAAGTTTTGATATCAATGTTTAAATAATTCCCTATGATTAATTCATTGGCTTTAAGCCTCTTTGTGTGATTTGTAGCTCATCCTTAAATGTATAGAAGCAATTTGTCTAAGGAAACAAATGAAGCAAAAGGTTTTAGAAAATTATTCACAATTATATTCTAATAATTTGAAAAATCACTATGAAATTAACTACATGAATGCAAATTTAAAATGGGAATAAAAAATAACTATCCTAATATAAATGCAATTAAACACGGAATTAATTGTTCAAGAATAATTTTTTGGATCTGACATCAAAATCACAGTCAACAAAAGTGAAAATAAACAAGTGGATCTATATCAAATTAAAAATTTATGCACAGCAAAGGAAACCATCAACAAAAAGAAATGGCAACCTACTGAATGGGAGAATATATTTGCAAATCATATATCTGATAAGCATTAATATGCAAAATTATATATAGAGAACTCATACAACTCAATAGTAAAAGCAACAAACAATTTGATGAAAAAATAGGCAGAAGAGCTGCATAGACTTTTTCTCCAAAGACATATAGATGGCCAACAAGTACGTGAAAATATGCTCAACATCACTACTCATCAGGGAAATGCAAATCAAAACCACAGTGAGGTATCACTTCACACCTCTTAGAATGGCTATTACCAAAAAGACAAGCCATAACAAGTGTTTTTGAGGATATGGAGGAAAGGGAATGCTTGTGTACTGTTGGTGGGAATGAAAATTGGTGCAACCACTATAGAAAACAGTATGGTGGCTTCTCAAAAAATTAAAAATAAAATTACTTTATGATCCAGCTATTTCCCTTCTGAGTATTTATCTGAAGAAAACAAAAAACTAACTAAAAAGATATGTGCACCTCCAAGTTCATTGCAGCATTATTTGCAATAGCCGAGATATGGAAACAACCTAAGTGTCCATGGATGGATAAATGGATAAAGAAACTGTGGTATATATATTCAATGGAATATTATTCATCCATAAAAGGAATGAAATCTTGCCATTTGCAACAACATGGATAGACTTTGAGGGCATTAAGTTAAGTGAAATAAGTCAGACAGAGAAAGACAAATACTGTTTGATCTCACTTATATGTGGAATCCTAAAAAAAAAAAAAAAAAAAGAAAAAACAAGCTCATGGATGCAGAGAACAGAGTGGTGATTGTCAGAGCCGGCAGGGGTAGGGAGTTGAAATGGGTGAAGAGGTCAAAAAGCACAAACTTCCAGTTTTAAAATAAATAAGTCATGGGGATATAATGTACAGCATGGTTACTATAGTTAATAATACTGTATTGCATATTTGCAAGTCGCTGAGAGCAGATCCTAGAAGTTCTCATCACAAGAAAAAAAATTATTTTGTAACTATGTATGGTGACAGACTTGAACTAAACTTACTGTCTTGATGATTTTGCAACGTATACAAATGTTGGCTCATTATGTTGTATACTTGAAACTAATATAATCTTATAGTATCAAATACAAAAATATTCTAAAGTTTGTCATAATTTACCATTGAAACCATCATTGGCCAGATATTTGTTTTTCAAAATATTTTTGACTCAATTCAATTTCTTTAAGATGTGAAAGTATATATATGTTAATGTTTTATCTTGGCTGTGTCTGTAAGTTTGTGATTTTTTGAGAAATTGATCAATTTAATCAAATTTGTTGAATTTATGAGCAAGGAATTGTTCATAATATACTCTTATTATGTTGTTGTTGTGTATACAATCTAGTTATATTCCCCCTTTCATTCTTAATATTGGTAATTTGTGTCTTCTCTTTTGTTAAATATTTATCAAATTCTTTGATCTTTTTAAAGAACCTGATTTTAGTGTCCTTTATGTTTTTCTATATTTTTCAGTTTGGAATTTCATTATTTCTTCTCACTTAATTTGGCTTAGTTTTCTAAAGTCCCGGATAATACTAAAGGGTAAATTTTTGTTGCTTTCTTTTTCTGTGCATATGTATTGCTTTAATTCCTTGTAAAATAGGTTGAATTGCTGAAGACAGGATTTGGATATGTCTAAGTTATCTGGCAAAATATCACCACAAAATACCATTATAATGAGCTTTTCCATACTTCCTTAATATATGTACCTTTATATACATTCTTTAACCAGCATGGAAGTAAGAGCTGTGTTTCACATGATTTTGGTCAGTGTTTCTCAACCTTGGTTGCACATTAGAATCATCTGAACAGCTTAAAGAAATTTTGAATATCAATTTAATCAATGGAGATCAGTTTAATCAGGATATAGATGAGACCCTGGAATCATCATTAGTGAAAGCTCTCCAGGTGATTCCAATATGCAATAAGTTTCATAACTACTAACATAGATCCTATATGTTAGGATCCTATATGTTAGGAATATACATATAACATATGTATATTCATGAAACAACTAAGTTTTTGAGTGTGATGTGGTCATATAAATAAAAATAAATTAAATGTATTTATATATAGTCAATTAATTTTTGTTTCTGCCTTTGGTTCTGATATACCAATCATTCTCTGACCTTAGTGAGAACCCATTATTTACATAGGTAAAACAATGGTATAGTGGCATTGTGTAACTGACCTGGTGTGATGAACTTCTGCCTGGGAAAAATATAGTCCTAAAATGATTTATTTCCATGCCTCTACCTCTATTCTTAGGCTAATATGTGAAAAGCAGGGAGAATGAAGAGCAGTAATAGCATCACTAGTAGGCACTGGTTGTGCTGTTATAAAGTGTGTGATATAGCTCACCGGATGTTAAAGAGAATCAAGACAAAGAGCAAAGAATTAAGTCAAAATAAAGGAAAAGCAAATAACAGAATTTTTGAGGAACTTGCTTCTTTGATTAATTTTCTCTTATATGAGAGAAAGGAAAAGAAGAAAAAATATTTGGCAGAAAGACACTGAGAAAATGACCCTAGTCATTTTCTCAGGTTAACATTTTACCATCAGTTGTACCGTGCCTTTTTTTTCTTTGCCTTTATATTATTTATTTTTTAAATTTCTATGGCTTTGAACATGTCCTATATCTGAGGTTCAATTCTCATTACAGGGAGACGAAGTCAAGATGGCGGCATAGGCAGACTCTGAACTCACCTCCTCCCACGGACACAGCCAATACACACCTACTCCTGGAAAAATTACCCCTGAGACAGAACTGAAAACTGGATAAGAGGAACTCCTGCAACAAAGCACAATCCTAATTGAGGTAGAAGAGGCAGAAACTCCCTTCTGGAGAGAAAAAACACTGCCTTCACAAGCTGCAGCGCCTCACAGCCACCCGGGAGCAGCCCAAAGGTCCACAGCCTCCCAGGAGGAGCAGGGCCCCGAGCCGGGGAGCACCCCTGCAGTGGGCATTTTGTGGACCCAGAACAATCAAGACGAGTGGCATAATATCTGACTTTGCCTGCTACTAAAACATTGGGGAGCACCCCCAGAAAACCCGGTTCACAAAGAAATTAAAACCGGCTCTTAAAGGGCCCATGCACAAACTCACCCATTTCAGAAAGCAACCTAAAAATCACCAGAAAGAAAGGTGCACAGTGCTTTGGTGAAAAGAGACTCACCTAATAGGCCCTGAGTACATCTTAGTGAGAGGTGAAACCTCTCCAGGGACTGGGACATTGGCCGCGGCCATTGTTGTGGCCTGGAGTGGGTGTGCTGACATAGATGCCATTGGAGTTCTGCCAGGGGCCTGCTTGGCCCGGGATGTGCACCACCCACTAGAGCACTGATTTGGTCCAGCTCAGGCAGGGCAGGCAGCCCGCCGTGGAGACTGGTCCCACCCAACAGCAGGCCCTCAGGAGACTTGTGGGCCTGCATAAATTGGTGACTGAATTCTCTGCAGCCTGGCAACTGAGCTGACTTCGGTGGGGCAGGGCGTGCACAAGGAGCAGGTGGATAGTGTGGGACAGTGGTGGAATGTGTGGGGTTCCCACCGTGGAGAGACTGGGTCCGCTTCGGGGGGTCTGGGCATGCACACAGGGCAGGACTGTGTTGACTGTGTGTGTGGACATGTGGACCTGTGGGCGGTGGGGCTTGTCAGCTGCAGAAGACTTGTGCTTCTGAAAGACCCACATGGGGGTTTGCCCCACCTTCCAAAGCCTGAAACAATTGGGTGCTCCCGTGCCTGAGGCCAGCCCCACACAGCTGCAATCCTCAGAGAGCTGACAAGAGACCTAAATGCTGGAGGCTTATAGCAATTGTAAGGTCCTAAGCCTAACAACCTGCCACGCTGGGGGCCTACTCACTTAAAAGAAATACTACAACACAAATGTGGTATTAGAACTTGCAGCCAACTGTGCTGGGGCTCCCCACACCTGATAAAGAGACTGAAGGGCCCACAACAACTACAAGCAGCTGAGCATTACAACAGCTGGTCATGGGCATAACTTGGCCTCCCTGGGCGCCTACAGGGAGAGCAAACAGGCCACAACAGAAGGACACACATAACCCACATAGGGGTCACCCCTGGAACATTGAGAACTGAGGGAAGCACACTGTAGGCCTCCTAAGGCATCACTTATATAAGGTCACCTATCCAAGAGCAGGAGACGTAGCTGACCTACCTAATACGTAGACACAAGCACAGGGAAAGAGGAAAAATGAGGAGGCAAAGGAATACATTCCAAGTAAGGGAACAGGACAAACCCCAGGAAAGGAACTAAGTGAAACAGAAATGAGCAACCTACCTGACAGAGAGTTCAAACAAAGAGTGTTAAGGATGCTCACTGATGTGGGGAGAAGAATAGATGAACTCAGTGAGAATGTCAACAAAGAAGTGGAAGATATAAAAAAGAACCAACCAGAAATGAAGAATACAATACTGGAAATGAAAAATTCACTAGAGGGAGTCAAAAGCAGAGTAGAGGATACAGAAGAACGGATCTGCGTGCTGGATGAAAGACTAGAAGAAATTACCCAAGGTGAACAGGTAAAAGAGAAAAGAATTAAAAAGAGTGAGGACAGTCTAAGGGACCTCTGGGACAACATCAAGCGCACTAATATCCGTGTTATAGGTGTCCCTGAAGGAGAAGAGTGAGACAAAGGGGCAGAGAATCTATTTCAAGAAATAATAGATGAAAACGTCCCTAACCTAAGGAAGGAAACAGACATCCAGGTACAGGAATCACAGAGAGCCCCAAACAAGATAAACTCAAAGAGGCCTACACCAAGACAGATCATAATCAAAATGCCCAGAGTTAAAGATAAAGAGAGAATCCTAAAAGCCGCAAGAGAAAGTCAAGTTACATACAAAGGAAATCCCATAAGGCTATCAGGTGACTTCTCAGCAGAAACCTTACAGGCTAGAAGAGAAAGGCACGATATATTTAAACTGCTAAAAGGAAAAAACTTACAGACAAGAATACTCTACCCTGCAAGGTTATCATTCAAAATGGAAGGAGAGATCAAAATTTTCCCAGACAAGCAAAAATTAAAGGAGTTTGTTCACCAAGAAACCAGTGCTACAAGAAATGTTAAAGGGACGGATTTAAGGGGAAAAGAGAAGACCACAAATAGGAAAAATTATCTATTTCCATGATAAGAGGGTAATGGATACAAATGCACAAAAAAGAGGTTAGATATGATATCAAAAACATGGAGGGCGGAGGGGAGTTAAAGAGTAGAGCTTTCAGACAGAAGTCAAACCAAAGAGACCATCAATTCTATATAGAAGAATAAAGGAACAGAGAAGGACTACTAAAACTCTGACAAAAAAAAAAAAGTTAAAAAATGGCCATAAGTACATACTTATCAATAGCTACTTTAAACGGCACTGGACCAAATGCTCCAATTAAAAGGCATAGGGTGGCTGACTGGATGAAAAAACAAGACCCATATCAACATAAAAAATCAGTTGCATTTCTATACACTAACAATGAAGTAGCAGAAAGAGAAATTAAGAATACCATCCCATTTACAATTGCAACAAAAAGAATAAAATATCTAGGAATAAACTTAACCAAACAGGTGAAAGATCTGTACACCGAAAACTATAAAACATTGCTGAAAGAAATTGAAGAAGACACAAAGAAATGGAAAGATATCCCGTGCTCTTGGATTGGAAGAATTAACATAGTTAAGATGTCCATACTTCCTAAAGCCATCTATAGATTCAATGCAATCCCTATCAAAGTTCCAACAACATTTTTCACAGAAATAGAACAAAGAATCCTAAAATTTATATGGAACAACAAAAGACCGCCAAATAGCTAAAGGAATCCTGAGAAAAAAGAACAAAGCTGGAGGTATCACACTCCCTGATTTCAAAATATACTACCAAGCTATAGTAACCAAAACAGCATGGTACTGGCACAAAAACAGACACACAGATCAGTGGAATAGAATTGAAAGCCCAGAAATAAACCCACACATCTATGGACAGCTAATCTTTGACAAAGGAGCCAAGAACACACAATGGAGAAAAGAAAGTCTTCAACAAATGGCGTTAGGAAAACTGGATAGCCACATGCAAAAAGATGAAAGTAGACCCTTACCTTATACCATACACAAAAATTAACTCCAAATGGATTAAAGACTTGAATGTAAGACCTGAAACTATGAAACTTCTAGAAGAAAACATAGGCAGTATGTTTTTCGACATCGGTCTTAGCAACATATTATCAAGCACCATGTCTGACCGGGCAAGAGAAACAATAGAAAAAATAAACAAATAGGACTACATCAAACTAAAAAGCTTCTGCACAGCAAAGGAAACCATCAACAAAACGAAAAGACAACCTTACAGTTGGGAGAAGATATTTGCAAACCATACATCTGATAAGGGCTTAATCTCCAAAACATATAAAGAACTCATGTGTCCCAACAACAAACTACCAACCCAATTAAAAAATGGGCAAAAGACCTGAACAGATATTTCTCCAAAGAAGATATACAGATAGCCAACAGACACATGAAAAGATGTTCAAAATCATTAACTATCAGGGAAATGCAAATCAAAACTACAATGAGATATCACCTCACGCCCGTCAGAATGGCTATAATTAACAAGACAGGAAACAACATGTGTTGGAGAGGATGTGGAGAGAAGGCAACTCTCATACACTGCTGGTGGGAGTGCAAACTGGTGCAGCCACTATGGAAAACAGTATGGAGATTCCTCAAAAAATCAAGGATAGAACTACCATATGATCCACCTATTCCACCGCTGGGTATTTATCCAAAGAACTTGAAAACACCAATTTGTAAAGGTACATGCACCCCTGTGTTCATTGCAGCGTTATTCACAATAGCCAAGACTTGGAAGCAACCTAAGTGCCCATCAAGGGCCGAATGGGTAAAGAAGATGTGGTATATATACACAATGGAATACTACTCAGCCATAAGAAACGATGAAATCCAGGCATTTGTGACAACAAGAATGGACATTGAGGGTATTATGCAAAGTGAAATAAATCAGAGGGAGAAGGTCAAATACCATATGATTTCCTTCATTATGTAGTAGATAATAACAACAATAAACAAACACATAGAGACAGAGATTGGATTGGTGGTTACCAGAGGGGAAAGGGGGAGGGGGGAGGGCGAAAGGGGTAATTCGGCACATGTGTGTGGTGATGGGTTGTAATTAGTATTTGGGTGGTGAACATGATGTAGTCTATGCAGAAATAGAAGTATAATGATGTACACCTGAAATTTATACAATGTTATAAACCAATGCTACTGCAATAAACAACAACAACAAAAAAAACCAATTCTCATTATATGGGGAGACTCTGTTTCTTCCCTGGAGTCCAAATGTGAAGTTGGGCAAAATGATTATTATTCTGCAAATGTAGTATGCATTCACTGACTTCCTGTAAAGGCCCAAGTCTCTATTCAATGTTGATAGAAAATTTAAGAAAAAACCAACTAAATATAATCTTACTATTAGAAATTCAACCACCTTACACATAGAATGAAGATTTACACATGAGACAGTAAGTTCCAGTATGATTGATAGAAGCAACGAGAGGAATAGTAAGTGAGCAAGGTACACTGATGAAGAGCACATGGATCCCACCCTATTATCAGGTACTTCTAGTTTTAAACTTCAAATAAAATATCTACATTTTTAATTGTCAAAGAGATATTCACATTTTTCTATGTACTATCTCAGCATTCTGTACATACAAGAAACATAACATGATATTATAATTATCTGCCTATCTCCATGTCTAAGCTGAAAGTTACATGGTGAAAGGAGTTATGAATTGAAATTTTTTATCTTTAGTGACTAGCAGACAGAAATGAGTTTGGCAATTTTTCTCAGATATATTAATAAATGAATTTTTCCATAAACTTCACCTAATTAAATGATCTACATAAAATATTTTGAGGATTCTAATGTATACAATATTTGAACTAGTATTTGATCAATAATGTTTTTCCACCTATTCCCAAAAAATCAGCGTATATCCTGCATTAGAAAAGACTGCACTAACTCCAGTGAAATCGGGTATTGATTTGAACATTTTATTCTTAAATTATACGACTGAAAGGGGCCGTCCCTTATGTCTCTGAGCTGGTGACCTCATTGATTTTTGTCTGACACCTGAAACCTGTGTGCTATTCTGTTACATTTCTTCTGCCTATCTTGAGTCCCAAAGATGTATGCTTTCTTCTTATATGAAAGATTGTCTCAACCATTCCCATTTAGTAAAATAAGATGAGTTCAGTATCACATTTAATAAATGAGTAAGTATTCTGTTTTGTAATTGTTGCCAATTTTTTTGGTTCTGATCATAAATTCTGCTTTATATGGTGGAAATTATAAACAATAGAGTGTGTCGGGCATAACAACATGAGTTCCTCAAGAGAAGGCAGGAAATAAACATGAAATGGAGTTTGGAATTGAAGAGACAAAAAGGAGCTAACCATAACGGGAGGAGAGACCTTGTGGCTAGCTGATGCGTGTAAAGCTACAGATATTAGTAGGGCCTGAAAGGAGAAACAATATGCTAGTGATGTTAGAGAGAAGTAGTCACAACGTCTGATGGCTGGTTTTACGTGCAGCTAAAGAAACGGAAAGGGCAAAGGTAACTCTGTTTCTTTCTTAGTTCCCATTGTGGGCTTCCTTTCCTTGGTGTAACCCTAAAGATTGGGTTGGTGTCTCCCAGGAATCTGTTTCTGACCTTTCTCTTCTTTCTCAATATACCGTCAGCAGCTAATTTTATGTGTCCTTTTGTTTTTCTACCACCTATGTGCTCATATCCCCAAATTTGTATTTCTAGGCCAGAGATCATATTGGGTGCTAATCAATCTAACCTAACCAACCAGTGGTTGTCTATACTCGTATTTTTAGAAGACCTCTAATTTAACACTAAAAGGACTTCATTACTTATCCTCCAAATCTAGTATTCCTTCAATATTTCTTTTTCAGCTTATAGCAATAGTATTCATTCATAATGAGGGTAGATTATTGTCATATTGATTAGGAAATTTTTCATTTTTATATGTTTGCATGTTTTTTGGTACACATGTTGTGTTTTGAAGTTATTATAAATCACCCATGAAAATTGTCCCTGATGTAGAACAAAATACGGGACTAAAATATTCAAATAATATTACAGTGAATATTGGAAATAGTTGACAGACAAAAAATAATTCATATAATCCTGCACATATTTGATCACTTATAACACTTGTTAACAGAATTGATTCAGGTTTTTAAAAAATGAAATTACTGACCCAAATTATTGTTTCAATTATTCTTATTTATCATAACCTTAAATATCAACTCTAATCTTGGTTCAAATATTTTTAGCTGCCAGTATTCTGATATTAAATATTTTATTAAAAAATAAAAACATCACAGCATTTTAATGCTTTTCCTGGTCACTCCCTTTTGAATTGCAATTTAACACATTTTAGGTCATTATCTTTGAGTATTCAGCTGTCACACTGTGATCTCACTACAAAGAGAAGAAATAGAGTGTTTGTTATATTGACAGTTAATTAGCGGCCTTAGGATTGAAGTGGTCTAGAGATATTTAAAAAGACAAGGAAAACAAGCATGGGGAAATTTGCTTTTAAAAGATATCACAGAAAAGTCTTCAGCATATTTCAAGTGTCGCTCCAGATAGTCTTTTATATTACATATGAAGTCAAACTCTGTTTTTATTTACTATGCTGTTTTATTTACTACTTATGAGGTAATGTATATTCTAACTTCTGAAAACTGAAAAGTGCATAGTCATTATTCATTGTAGTCTAATTTATATAAGATAAAGCATGATTTAATCTTGCCTTTTTGTATGTGAAATTCAGCAGTAGTTTGATTTCCTTTCAAAACATATTTCAAGACATTTCATGGAAAATTATGATAATAACATAGGAAAAAGGGATTGTTTGGAAAGTGATGGGATGGTTCTCAATCTATCAGCGACCATTTAAATGAGACAAATTTTTAAAAATCTATCAAATTTTCAAATTTTGTTTAAAAGATTCTCAACAAGCTCAAAGCCTGAGATATTATTTATGCAATCAAAGGTTATGAGCACTGAAAAATACAGCACACATTAGGAAAAAAAATCATCAACTGGATTCCATCAATGCAATTCCATACACAATTGAATGCAGTTGCATCCTTTATTTTTTTTGTATACTTTTATCTTTTTGAGGAAGATTGGCCCTGGGCTAACATCTGTTGCCAATCTTCCTCCTTTTTTCCTTTTTTCTCCTAAAAGCCCCAGTAGATAGTTGTATGTCATAGTTGTACATCCTTCTAGGTGCTCTATGTGGGACACCGCCCCAGCATGGCTTGATGAGCAGTGAGTAGGTCGGCGCCCAGGATCTTAACCGGTGAACCCTAGGCTGCTGAAGCGGAGTGCACGAACTTAACCACTACACCACCGGGCTGGCCCCTGCATCCTTTATTTTTAATTGATTGAATTGGATGCTTTATCGACGTGTAGAGTAAATCTTAATATTCAGATTATTAGAGATATATATGAAATTATTTCAAATCTACTTTCATTTATAGAAAACTAGCCTAGTATGTGGTTGTACACCTACTAACCTATGAACCAGATTCAATATGATTCAAAAAGCAGACAAAAATCCAAGTTGAATACAACAGGTATTCATATTTTACTGGGGGTTCTACTAAAATCTGGGCATTAATCTATTTTTCCACAGAGTTTGGGTTCTTATCAACCTGGTATATGGCTGATTGTATATGGAAGTAGCTATAATACAATGATAATAGGATCAACTTCTCTGTTATTGCTCTTATGTTCATTGTCTTTCTCCCTATGGGTGAGAAACTTCCTTTTATATATGTTTTCCTGCACCATCTTTCATGCTTGGCACAACTTTCAGTTCAAATGGTTTACCTGCCTCTCTTTCGCTCCCACAATTCAGTTAAAAATTACAAAGAAGTCACACTAATGCTATGCCAGACATGTTTATACGTGTCTACATTTACAGGCCTACTCTAAAATTGTCCCATTGCTTTGGTCATCACTCCTTTTACAATACCATTGTTACCATCCTCAAATTTAAATCATGTCCCATCTCTGAAAGATAATTCTAATTTCTCGCATTGAAGAATACCCTCGCAGATTGTTCAAGATTGTTCACCCCATCTCTTAACCAGGGCATTTAAAATATCAAATGTGTACTAGCCTGGCTGCAGCATCTATTTGAGAAATTTCATCCTAGTAATGAGTTTCATCCCATGCTATTTTTTTGTTGGGCTCCATCTCAGGGCCACCAGTTTCTCCTTTAGAGAGGTTGGGTGTTCCGTGTTATTAGAGAGTGTGAGGAGGTCCCCTCACCCTCTGTTCATGAGTCTAGTTGTAAACATATTCAGGCTGCATTCTCTAGGCTCGGCAGCCAAGCTATCACGACATCATACAAAGCTGATGGAGCAGTAGAGCTAGAAATATTTTGCTAATTATCTACACTGACTATGAATAAAATAATTTAATAGTTTCTTCTTGATTAAGATGTCTTAAAATACTACCTCTGAACAGAGACTAATATCTTTCTCTGTTAATAAGTGAATAATATAATGAGCTATTTCTTGATATAAAGAAATCAAATCATCAAATGTATCCCATATCTGGTATTTATTTTCTATTTTTTTCCTTGATTGCCATTTTATTAAGTGTAAATTTTGCCCTAGTATTGTCATAATTTCTGTTATCTGCCCTCTCACAATTTGGACATAGAGGCTTTTGTTTGTGAAGATTTTTCTAGCTACCACTGCTTACACGTTGGACAAATACTGAAACTGAGAGCTAAGAGAAATATTTCAGCTGCTGGTAATGAATATTCAGATGTTTTATTTCTGAGATATTAAAAAATAATTGTACTTTATGGCTCTACTTGAAACATCTAAAAAAATAAATTTGCAAGGTTTTGTCAGTGTTTTATTTCACAGTTATTCTTATTGAGAAGACATATTTTCTTTAGAAAAAGATGGTCATGTATTTTAAATTGTTAAGCTTTAAGCATTTTATTTTGAAGTTTTCGGCATGGAGAAATATCCATGTATTATTAAAGTTGGATATGGTTCTTTAGCTATACACACACACACATATATACATATATACATATATTCTTTTTATATATATATAAACTAGTCAATGACAACCCAAGTCAATGAGATCCCAAGTCAATGTCAGCCAATGTATAAAGAAAGACTAATTATCTCCTTCCAGAGCTACAAATCTGTTCATACTTAAGGAAATAAAGCATATTTCCCATATTGTTACCTTTAAAATACTCCCTGTAATGAATTCATTTTATTATTCACACTTTCTTACTCTCACAAAAATTTATCATATTTACTATTCATGTAGAAACAGAGATGGCTTCTAATGAGATTTATAAGTAATTCTGGACTACTACAATGACATTTCACTGCAGGTTGTATTCTTGTTGTAACTCTTTTTCTATTCTAGGAGGGATTATACCCAAAAAGGAGAGTTCTCAGAAACGGCAGCAAAGCCTCCCATGACAGATTGGATATTGCAAGTTCGGCAGAATCTTTGTCTTGATACCTAGCTTTAGAAAAGCTAAATGTGTCTAAAATGTTAAAAGAGAAACCTCTAAGAAGGCACTTTAAAGAAACTTCAAGTCTTTTGAAGGTCTAACACTTAAAATGTTTATCACAAAAATTTGTCAGACACTCTACGGCTTTTTTATTTTTCTGTACTTACAAAATTATAAGACAGTATTGATGGACCAGATTATCTATCTATCTATCTATCTATCTATCTATCTATCTATCTATCTATCTGTCTATTTATGTATCTATCTATTATCTATATTAGATATATTTAAAAGGAAAATGAAGCTGTAGTAAAATTAAAAAGAAAAATTGCAAACACAACAAAGCTTACTTTTAAAATGAACATTTCCCAAACACAATAATATTCTCAGGTTCCAAAAACCAGTTCCAATCTAAAATAAACCTTAATCTCAGTTGTAAATGTTATGAATTTGTCTTATTCCAGACTCACAGTAAAGGAAGATTCCTTACAATTTTCATGGACAATCTCTTTGAAATCCCTTATATTTCTTCAGGGAAATTGTGTTCCAATTAATGTCTCTCTCAAAAGTATCTTATATCTTTCTTCTGGTTTATTTCAATTAGTATTTAAATATAGAGAATTATCTTTCATTTAAAAATCAAGCAAGCTAGTACGCTCTTTGACATCGGTCTTAGCAACATATTTTCAAGCTCCATGTCTGACTGGGCAAGAGAAACAATAGAAAAAATAAACAAATAGGACTACATCAAACCAAAAAGCTTCTGCACAGCAAAGGAAACCATCAACAAAATGAAAAGACAACCTAACAATTGGGAGAAGATATTTGCAAACCATACATCTGATAAGGGCTTAATCTCCAAAACATATAAAGAACTCATGCATCTCAACAACAAAAAAACTACCAACCCAATTAAAAAATAGCCAAAAGACCTGAACAGACATTTCTCCAAAGAAGATATACAGATGGCCAACAGACACATGAAAAGATGTTCAAAATCATTAACTATCAGGGAAATGCAAATCAAAACTACAATGAGATATCACCTCACACCCGTCAGAATGGCTATAATTAACGAGAGGAAACAACATATGTTGGAGAGGATGTGGAGAGAAGGGAACTCTCATACACTGCTAGTGGGAGTGCAAACTGGTGCAGCCACTATGGAAAACAGTATGGAGATTCCTCAAAAAATCAAGGATAGAACTACCATATGATCCAGCTATTCCGCTATTGGGCATTTATCCAAAGAACTGAAAACACGAATGCATAAGGATATGTGCACCCCTGTGTTCATTGCAGCATTATTCACGATAGCCAAGACTTGGAAGCAACCTAAGTGCCCATCAAAGGACAAATGGATAAAGACGCTGTGGTATATATACACAATGGAATACTACTCAGCCATAAGAAATAATGAAATCCAGCTATTTGTGACAACATGGATGGACATTGAGAGTATTATGCAAAGTGAAATAAGTCAGAGGGAGAAGGTCAAATACCATATGATTTCCTTCATTAAGTAGTAGATAATAACAACAACAAACAAACACATAGAGACAGAGATTGGATTGGTGGTTACCAGAGGGGAAGTGGGGAGGGAGGAGGGTGAAAGGGATAATTCAGCACATGTGTGTAGTGATGGGTTGTAATTAGTATTTGGGTGGTGAACATGATGTAATCTATGCAGAAATAGAAGTATAATGATGTACACCTGAAATTTATACAATGTTATAAACCAATGTTACTGCAATAAACAAAAAATTAAAAAAAAAAATCAAGCAAGCCAGAAAAAATTTTTAAATAAATTGTAATATAAAAATTTGAAGTCACATAGAAATATCCAGAAAACAGAAAAGTGGAAAACTGCATAAAGAAGTGTACCTACTCCCCAGCTCTATCAAATGCCATCATTTTCCATACTTGTAATAGTTATAATTAAATAAATGATGTAGTTTATTTGGTAGTCAAGGCCTGTGGATAGCTCTCTCAGATGTCTTTCCTGTCTGTCCTTCATCAGAAATAATCTGTACCTGAATTTGGTAGTTTTTAGAACTACCATGTTTTATGTTCTATGTTTTAGAACATAGAAAGAGCCATGCTCTTTCTATGTATTTATAAAAATTATATGATGATGCTTTTAAACTTTATATTAAAGAGGCAGTATAGTGCAACTTCTAGCCCAACATTATTTTTTGAGAAATATGAATTTAGACAGAAGAATCTCTAGTTCATTAAATAACTGCAGTTTTGGATTCCACTTACGATGCTATCTATCCACCTATCTATCTATCTATCTATCTATCTATCTATCTATCTATCATCTATCTATCTATCTTCTCTCATTGGACATGATTTTTTTTTTTTTTTCGCTTGGGGAAGATTAGCCCTGAGCTAACATCTGTGCCAATCTTCCTCTATTTTTGTATGTGGGATGCCACCACAGCATGGCTGATGAGTGGTGTAGGTCTGTGCCCAGTGAACTCGGGCCTCCAAAGCAGAGCATGCAGAACTTTAACCACTACAACATGGGGCTGGCCCCTCATTAGACATGATTTTATTTTATTTTATTTTAATATTTGCCATTGAAAATAATACTGTAGAAAACAGTATTGAATATGTACTCATATGGATATATCTAGTTTCTGAAGGACATACATCTCAGAGTAGAATGAGTGTTGCAAATTTACCAAATAGTGAAAAATTGCTTTCCAAAGAAGTTGTGAAAATTGCCCTCCACAGCAGTGTGCAATAGTTCCCACTTCTCCACATCTTTAAACACCTTGGTATTGACTGATCTCTGCCAATTTGAAGAGTATGAAAACAGGCTTCAATATTGTTGCAAATTGCATTTCTCAGACTACCAGATAGGATGGATGTGTTTTCAAATGTACTTTGGCCACTGAACCTTTATGACTTATTATTTTCATTTTGTTTATATTTCCTTTGAGCTCTTATTCCTCATTTTATTTCTTTTAGGCTGATTATATAATTTCTGGATACTAACTTTTGTTGGTTATATGCATTGAAAATGTATTACTTGAATCTGTTTTATCCTTAAGTTTTATTGTCTGATTTTTTTAAAAAATTAATACAGTTACCTTTATTAATATTTTATTATTGTCTATGTTTCTTTATCTTGTTTAAGAAATTGCTGCTTATTTTAAAATATGATCATATATCTTTAATAGTTTTACATGTTACCCTTCTTGTTAGGTTTTTGAGCTACCTATATACTTTTTTATGTGTATAGGAGTCTAATTTTATTTTGTTTCCATATGGAAAGTCAATGATTTCAGCATCACTTATTGTACATTTAATCTTATTTCCAGTGGTTTGCAATGCCATCTCTGTAATATACCATCTTTTCACATATATACGAAACTATTACCAGGTTTTCTATTCTGTATCGCAGGTATTTTTCACTGCGTAAAGTTATACTAAATTATTTATGTGATTTCAGAACATGAAGAAACTTCTAATTCTTTTCTTCTTCAAAATACTCTGGTCTGTTCTACACAGCAATGAGAATAAATGCAATTAACTACATGCAACAAAATGGATGAATCGCACAAACATAATATTGGGTAAGAGAAGCCAGATGCAGAGGATCATATGCATATGCCATATGATTCCATTTAAATAAAATTCAAAACCAGGCAAACTAATCTGTCATGTTAGAAGTCAGGATTGTGGTTACCCTTGGGGGAAAGATAAGACTGGAAGGGGTGGGTGGGAAACTCTTAGCTTCTGCTAGTTTTCTTATCTGGGTATAGATGACATGAGTGCTCACTTTGTGAGAATGTATTGAGCTGTGTGCTTTTATGTTTTTATGTGATAAGTGAATAAACAGTTTACATAAAATAGGCTTTGTTATTCTTGACAATAGTGTTCATTCTTGAGAATTTCTCCTCTCTATCTCTACTTTTTTTTTTTGCCTTTTATTCTTGCCTAAACTTATGATCTGATTTCTTCCCTTAGGAAACTACTGACTATGCTCTTGATAAATTCACTAATAATTTTGCTTTAGCAATATGGAATGGAAACAGCACATATAAACTGGTCAGTTGCTCTCTCAGCAGCATAAACCATGGTTGAATGTCTTCCTTAATAAAAAGTTTTTTTCTCCTGGCTTTTCTGAGAACAGACTCTCTTCCCTTTGTACCTGTATATCTGATCACTCTTTTCTAGTATTTATCACTGGCCTCTCTTGCCCTGCCCATAGAAAAGTGGCCATTTCTTCTACCGTTTCTTTCTGGGCCCCCTATGCTCTAGCTCTGTAATTTCCCTGAATGTTCACTTTCACTGCCAGATTTTTAATTGCCATTTATATAATATGTGGATGTATGAATCCAAAGCTTAACTCTAAAGGTGATCCTGATTTCTGGTCTCCAGATACAAATCCAACTACTGTGTATCTCTTCTTTGTAGTCTGACAGTTATCCAGATAGAATTCATTTTCTTTCTCAAACCATTTTTTCTTTCAAAGTTTCAATAGTGAGAAACCCGACAATTACCCTGATGTTCTATCACTTCTTTTTTCAGTCAAATTCTCAAGAAATAAATTAGTAACAATAATGAGTATGGTGAATTAAATATAGCCAAAGCAATGCTTTGACATGCTTCTCATAAAGAGTTGGGATCAATGACCCCTCATCTTGTGCCTGGTTGGCTTTGGTATCTGCTTTGACCAACAGACTATGGAAGAAGTGATAATGTGCCAGTTTCCAGGCCCTGGACTTAAGAGCAGTCTCCATGTCTATTAGAACACTCACTCTAGGGGAATCTAGCTTTCATGTAAGAAGTCCAACCACCATGCTGTGAGGAAGCTAAGATAGCATGTGGAAAGGACTTGTGAAGAGAGAGAGAGATGCCTTAAAAGCCCCCAGTTAGTTCAGCCATCCCATTCCTACTTGGGTAGAATAAATTCTGGATTATTCCAACTCAAAACCATTCTCTTACCTTAGGCCTGGAGCGACCTTTCAAAAATATGTACACACTATGTTTAAAACACATCAATGTCTCTCATTGTCCACAAGACAAAGTTCAAAAAATTTTAAGTAACATAGAAAAGCCACTTTGTAACCTGCCTCTATCGACATTTTAGCATCATCTCTCATTGTTCTTTTCCTGTTGGTTTTAGCTTCCAGTTTCCTAGAACTTTTGCTTTCATTTCTTAATTTACTTCTCTACACACACTGTTTATTTCCTGAAATACAATTTTCCCTTTTTTTTCTTTTTTTTTTTGTATTGGTGTTGCTAAGAATCACCTCCTCTAACAGGACTTGAAAGTCTCCAAAGGCTGAGGTGCTGGCATAGGTCTCACAGCATCTGTGAGTAAGGATGTCGAAGCCTCCATCATCATGTATTGGATGAGTGTATTAATCTGTTCGTCTTCCCTACTATACTGTGAGCTCCCTGAGCTCCCTTTGGGTGGGGACTGTGAACTTCTTACTATGACCTGTCCAACATCAAGCAAATGCTCATCGCATTTCATGTGCTGCAAAATAGGCGGAGAAGAAATACGTACATAAATGAATGGTGAGCCAGAAAAATTCTCAATGTAAACAGACTTAAAAATGTAGTATTAAGGGCCAGCCTGGTGGTGTAGTGGTTAAGTTTGCGTGCTCCACTTTTAGTGGCCCAGGGTTTGCAGGTTCGGATCCTTGGCGTGGACCTACACACCACTCATCAAGTCATGCTGTGGCGGCATCCCATATACAAAATAGAGGAAGATGGGCACAGATGTTAGCTCAGGGCTAATCCTCCTCAGCAAAAAGAGAAAGATTGGCAATGGATGTCAGCTCAGGGTCAATCTTCCTCACTAAAAAAAAAAAACTGTCAAAAAAAAGTAATTTTATAAACAAATACAATAAGAGAATTTAATTTTTAAAAATATCAATTGCATTCATTTTTATGAAAGACTTGCTAATTTATATTTTGTTCAATATTAATAGCTTGCATTTAGTGAGTACTTACTATGGGCTTAATGCTACACCTGTGCTAATTTATTCCCCCCAACAACTCTATGTTGTGAGACTTTTATGTTGCCGTATTGTAGATGAGGAAGCTGAAGTTCAGAGAAGTTAAAGGGTGCCTGAAGTCACAGAGCTTGTCACTGGCAAATCTAGGCATAAACTTAGGTCGCCTATCTCAAGACTACACCCTCTGAACATGACAGCCTCTCTTTTAAATACAAAAGTTTACAGATTTGTTTTACTTAAGGTGGGAGATATCTGTAGAAAAGAATGTTTTTCTTTTTGGCTTTCAGGGATATAGTTGTCTCTAGTCATGTCCTTTATTATACAGAGATATAACTGTAAGAATATGAGGAAGTAAAATCTTGTATCCCTTATAATGAAGTGATATTGTAATTCTGAATAACAAATATTCAGAGTTCTCTGTACAAACTATCAGTAATTTTTATTTTATTTTTAATAGGAGATAGGCTTAAGATATATACAAACAAATGTCTGCCATCATCTGTCTACGTAGCAGTGAATATTCTTCCTGGATTCCTAAGAGGTACATTGATTTTTGAGGTTATTGGGAAAATTTGTGTGCAACTTGTACTGAATCAAGTCGGAAATCAATACCCCGTCCCCGTCTATATTCATCCTGTGCTTCTAGTCCTTCTCAGTTTACTCATTTCAATCAGTGCTTCTCAAGTATGGGTCTAAATGAATAGAAAATGTTCAAGATCACCTATTCCAACCTTATTAAATCATGTATAGACCAGCTCTGTGCAGCATGGAAGTGGACAGTCATTTGAGTTTATTTAGAGCCACCCTGTTTTTCCATTGCTTGTTTTCTCAGTATAGCTGAGCCACTTTGATAGGTTCTATCAAAAGGTATCTGAGGCTATATCTGGGATCAATTCATTGAGATTTATAGTGTCATATCTCCACTGGAGGACAAAAGAAAAGAGTCTCCTGAGTGGCTACCTGCTACCAGTTATTAGAAGGCCAAATTATTGTTCCTCTCCCAAGGCTACAACTTGAAATTGTACAAATAATTATATATTTTTTTAAGATTTCCACATTTTACCGTCAAGGTTAAATTAAAATTCCACATGCGTTATCACATTTGATTTACAAATAAATCTTGAAAAATTCTTAAGGTAATAGGATTTCAGGTGTGTGTATTAGAAATCTGAGACTGAAAGTAGAATGACTGAACCAGGACTACATTAAAGCCAAGAGTGGAAGCCAGAACTTCTATCTGTTAGTATAGAAGTGTAGAATCCCGAAAGATGAAATAAACACTGACAAACCCATCTAATGCTTTGATTACCACAGTGACTCAAATCATGGTATTCTTATAGCCACTCATGGGTAATGCTGAGTTTAAATACATACCTGGAAATATTTTTAAGTTCATCAGGGGAATAACAGATATCCTCAATGACAAAAGTGAGAAATATTAAATTTTCCATATATTTGGTAACTTTGTATTTTCTAGGCCAATCTATTTTGAATTAAAAACATGCGGTTTACTTGGTTATTATTTATAATTTAGAATACTAGAATGCCTTGTTCATACACTAAACAACAATTAGGAAGAATGCAGTTTCATTCTTCAATTTACAGTGTCACAGATAAAAGTGAATGGAATATACTCCTCTTATAATAAACAGGATTACTTAGATGTTAATATATACACTGTATTTTACTGATTACATTTCAAAGTCGATGTCATTTGATACAGAAAACTATTGAATCGCTAAGTATGCCACAAAACTAATAATTTCCTATTAGACGGCTGAAGTTCCTATTGTAAAATTTTGGGAAAAAAATGCCTCATAGACAAATTTGACTCCTCTAAACAATGAGAAAATCCTTTCCTGGACATTAGCAATATTTTTCCCTCTGTAGATGAGATTACTTATATGAAAGGTTAATTGTCATCTGAATAACATTTTCTCTCCGTGTGAAGTTATTTCACAGATTTGAAAAATATGAATATTGTCATTTGTACTCTATGAGAGTTTTGCATGTGACACGAACCGTTACTGAGCACTAGAAACTCAGCAAATGGCTCATAATTTGCAAAATTTTTCCAAAATTAAAGATGGTTTTTCACTTTATTCTTGTCAGTCCAGTAAGGAGATTTTAATTATTTATTATATGGATATGACTCATTCCACTTAGACTTTCACAAAAACTGTAAGTAGGTGATTGAAATGGGAGGAAGAAGTATCTACTCATGTGCAGCTGGGCTTTATATAATACCCTTGCCTACTTCAAAATACTTGCCACTTCTGTCTCCTTAGACTGATATCATAATTAACTCCAAATTTAAAATGATTAGATTAAATATATGTTAATATAATTATCATTGGAGTTATAGTAGTTGGAAATCAACGACCAAGCATAGTTTTAAGTGGACTAATGATTTTAATCTCTGTAGGACTTACTTGAAAAAAGAGAAAACCTATCACACTGCACCAAAGATATCAGCAAAAGAAATATATGCACATCACTCAAATACCTGTTGAGACAAAAATTATACCAGTTATTCTAACAGAAAAAAAATAAATAAAAATTGTTTGCACAGTGTGGAAGCACCAATAAGAAAAATAAAAAACATTAATGAAATAGCACAAATGTAGAAATTGTGGGAAATGGCTACCAAAGCACAGGGAAGAGTCTGGAATGACTGAAATTGAGAAGCTCGTAGGAGGGCCCTGCACAGCTTAAACTCAGACTCTTGAGAAGGGGCTGCTGCTATGCTGCCGCTGCTGAATCTGAAATCAAAGAAGGTCACCATGGAGCTGAGATCAAGACCTCTAAGAAGTGAGTAATGGCCAACTGGTACGGAGATCTTCAAGGGGCAAAATAAGACTGGTTCTAAGGGTTTAGAAAAATTGCAACATGGATTCAGCTGCTGTTGTGGGAGCAGACTGCCACCTCCGGGATGAAGAAGCCTTGCCAGGGTTATGCTTATAGAAACAGGAAGCAAAACAGGAGCAGGAAGAAAACTAGAGGGGGCAAATCCCTTCTCTTTTCTCAAGTTTACCAATCTCCTTCTATTAGTAGAAACTAATCAAGAGTAGCTGGAAAAGCAGAAATTGGTTCGGAAAGTCCCAATCCCAACATCATGAAGTTGTGTATAGAAGGGTAGATTTGATGCTGAGAGAGACAACAGCTTAGGAGTTGGCAAAATAAGGAAAGAAGTTTGAGAAATTAGGAACTATAATATATATTTTTTTCATGAAGTAGGTATGTGTATGTATGTATATATGGTAGGTATATATAAGTAGGTATGTGTATATGTATATATACACACACTTTATGTATATACACATACTTCATATATATACGTACAAGTATATATTAATATATGTACACATATATCCTTTAGGAAAATATATGT